>NW_021826576.1:7500-10000 GCF_006345805.1 Octopus sinensis | reverse complement strand
GAAAGTCGTAATTTAATGTTGGAAGTTGGATGCTGGAAGATGGATGCTGGAGGCTGGAGGTTGGATGCGGACGTTTGGTGATTTGTGGTTAGAAAGTCGTAATTTAATGTTGGAAGTTGGATGCTGGCGGATGGATGCTGGAGGTTGGAGGTTGGATGCGGACGTTTGGTGATTTGTGGTTAGAAAGTCGTAGTTTAATGTTGGAAGTTGGATGCTGGCGGATGGATGCTGGAGGTTGGAGGTTGGATGCGGACGTTTGGTGATTTGTGGTTAGAAAGTCGTAATTTAATGTTGGAAGTTGGATGCTGGCGGATGGATGCTGGAGGTTGGAGGTTGGATGCGGACGTTTGGTGATTTGTGGTTAGAAAGTCGTAGTTTAATGTTGGAAGTTGGATGCTGGCGGATGGATGCTGGAGGTTAACAGTTTGCAGTTAGAAATTGACATCTCGGAATCAAAGTTTGACAATTGGTGGCTAGAGGTTAGCGGCTGAAAGACAGAAGCTAACGTTAGAAGTTTGATGTTTAGGTTTAACAGTTGAAAGATGATGGTTGGCAATCGGAGGATGGCTGTTAGAGATCAGCTGTTTGATACTGGAGGTTGGAAATAATTGAGTGTTGGCGATTGGAAGCTATGGGTTGGAAATTGATGGTTAATGGTTGGAAGTGAAGACTAGAGGTTGGTAATTTAAGACTGAAACTGGGTGAATGTAGGCCAACGATTGGAGGTTGATGTGTAAGTAAGGGATGTAGGCTGACCTTCAAAAGAAGTAGTTTGATGTCGGTAGTTAGGGTTCAGAGGCTGGAATTTCACTGACTTTATGTTGTGTTTCTTTAGTTTTGTTCACCTCCCATACGGAAAGCTACAGTTGTAGTTGACTGTAACACCAGATAAAAGATCCAGTAAGCCTATGCTGAAAGCACTTCAGCTACGGCCTTGCTGTTATTTTTCAGGCATAGTGTACCTAGGATTACATTAGTCAATGATTATATACTTATATTTAGATTTACTCTTTGGTTTCACTTCATTGGAGTTAAATTTTGCCAACTGGAAACTCGGTGTTATTGATACTGACATTTAATCTAACTAAAAGCAGATCCTTCATTGGGTGTTTTGAGGGGTTCTTACAGAGATAACTAGGGGTTTCTGCATTAAGATTACCTTGGGGTGAATACCACAGTTGGAACTCTTTATAGTGTGAGGAAGAACACTTGTATACTTGCTTAAACGTTGTTACACAATAAAATGAGGGATTACGACCATTAATTCGTGAGTTCTTGAAGAGAAAACTTTAAACACATATCATCCTAAACATTATATTAAAGGTATTACTTGACTCACCGTGCGTAATATACTCTATCATTATATGGAACCAAATGTATAAGTGTATCTAAGTATGTATGAACGTATCTATCTACCAATACACACACGCACACATACACACAAACATATATATATATATATATATATATATATAATATATATATGTACACATACAAACACACATATATGTGTGAGCGTATATTTAATTTACTGAATTTATATATTGCGTAAGGACTATAAAAACATATTCATTGAATTTAAGAGCACAATTTTTAACATGTCGTTAAACTCCAATAAGTTATTACTTCAATGCAGTAACTATAAATGCAATGAGATTGCATATAGATAAATTGGCTGAAAAGGAATGTTCAGAACAAAATATTAAGAATATTTTCATTGAGGTTTATTTATTTCATTCGAAGTCCTGCAGTTGTTTCCTGTGGTTGATATACACTCATGATCATTTATATATTTACGTAATTAATTTGAATGAGATGACTATACCATTTCATCAGGAAATAAATGAGAAATATTAAAATCAGATTTTATTTCCTAATGTAGCGGTTTGTTCATCATATTCAAATTAATTAATTATATATGATTTATATATGATTACGTAATTATATGGATAACTGTTTAAATAGATGTACATCTCTGAATGAAGTTACGAACTATCAGTGGAATCTCTGCTCTTTAAACACGTACGTTCACGCCCGCATACACACAAGCACACACACACATACACGCATACACATACACAAACACTCATACAGACATGCATATAAAATCACAAAAATGCATACACATTGATGATAATCTTTTTACATTCATACGAGGTGCGTTCAAAAAGTATCCAACATATTTTTTTCTCGACAAAGATTAATGCCACGTGGGAACAATCCTTTTGTTGTGAAGCGACACCAACCCTTCCTGAGCATCCATGAAAATTTTCGTGCTGGTAAGCTGCATCAGTTCCTGGCTGTTACCCCTAGATGCGTAGTGTCCACTCATTGGATTTTCGATTTCATTATGGTTCTTCAAGCTGTAGCATCGCAGAAAAAGCTTCCACGTTTGCAATTGTTGAAGAGGAATTCTAAGCACAACAATACTGCAACTTCTGGGTAGATTTGCGATGGCTAAAGGCATTGTACCTTCTCTAAGATAAAAACGATAAAATAA
>NW_021826576.1:0-2500 GCF_006345805.1 Octopus sinensis | reverse complement strand
ATAACAATCAAACATATTTTTCCTTGGCTTCTACTAAATATGTACAAAAAGAAAAAACAAACAAATGTTTATATATTCATGTTGTTTTCTATTACGCTCCCCGATGAGAGAATGTTTGAATGGCTATCTCTCTCTCCCCACACGTACACACACACACACACACACACACACACACACACACACACACACACACACACACACCACACACACACCACACACATATATATATATACGTATAAATGTATTTTGTGTGTGTGTGTGTGTTGTGTGTATGTGATCTACATGGTATATAATCATACATATTATATGCCTATAATTATTATACATGTATCTCTATCTATCTATATATAATATATATATATATATTATATATATATGTGTGTGTGTGTGTATGTATATATATAATATTATATATATATAATATATATATATATACATATATATCTACATACAATGCATATATATATATATATATATCTATAATATATATATATATATATATAATATATATATATATAGAGAGAGAGAGAGAGAGAGAGGCGAGAGAGAGCGTATCTGTTTTCAGCTTTATTCCTTGTTTATCAAACTCTATTAGTGCTCCTTTGAACTAAATTTAATATTTGTATCTTTAAAGTAGTTATTTGTTCCGATATCTTTTTTTCTATTCTTAAATTTCAACTCAATATACCAAAACAATGATCAACAATACTTGAGACACAGTGTGTAGCTTAGAAATGCTCATTTTTTTATATATATATATATATATATATATATTATATATATATAATATATCACATTGATAAGCATTCATTGATAAGCATTCATACAAATATACGCATTAACATATACTCATGGTCCCGTATACTTCACACATAAAATTGTTTTAAAAGTGTATAAATGCGTGCAAATGTGTATATGTGTGTATGTGTGTGTACGTGCGTGTGTGTATGCGTGTATGTATGAGTATGTATGTAAATGTATATAAGTACGTACTTATATATAAGTATACATAATTATACACTCACACATACATATATATACACGTTTTTATATACATATATAGATAGATAGATACATACATATATACATACATACATACGTACATACATACATACATAATTTTACATTTTAAGTATGAAAAAAATGGCTTGTTATAATGGACTTTACAATATAAAAATATCTTAAGACAGTATCGAATCTGGAAGAGAAGATTTCAAATATAAGTCTTGTAGTTGAAATTGTACAAACACGGTTGAGAGAGAGAGAGAGAGAGAGGTGGACAGATAGAGACAAACATAGCGAGAGTGAGGGACAGACAGAGGGGGTAGAGTGTGTGAGAGTGTCTGTTTCCATATCTATTATTCCTTTTTCTGTATCTCTTTCGTAAGAGCGGCTGTTGAACGATCCAAGATTACATTTGTCGTCTGAGCAACCAGCTTTGAAAATAATGTTTATCTTTGGTGCGTACTATATTCTAATTAGGAAAACTATCCGCCACGGCACGTAGCGGTCTCTTTCTGTTCACACAAATTGCTAGAAATAACTGAGTAATAGTCCTCGATCCCACAGTTATAAATACGTCTAAACTGCTTTAAATAATGTAATCCTAGATATTGTTAAGCAGGATGGGTGGTCACAGTTAGACTGCCTTTCCTCAAAGGTCTTATTGATCAGGGTTTACTTCGAAAAAATAATCCTTTCTACTAAAGGCACAAGGCCTGAAATTTTGGGGAAGGCAGACAGGTGATAACACCGACCCCAGTACTCAACTGGTACTTATTTTATCGACCCCAAATGGATAAAAAAGCACAGTCGGTCTCTGTGGAATTTGAACTCTTAACGTTAAGACGAGCGAAATACCGCCAAACATTTCGCCCGGGTGATACACACGCAACAACATATATATATATACATATATATATATATATGTATCTATATATATATATATATATAATTATATATATATATATATATATATATATATATATATATATATATAATATATATATAATATATATATATATATAGATATATACATAAAATACAAAATGGGACAAGAACGCGAAACATCCTGATATTGACGTGATACAAAGAAGGGGACAACAAAATATCCAAATAGAAGATACAAACAAAACAAGGGACGGGTCATTCGGGGTTTTTTTCCTTAGTCGAGTTCCAGATTATCTTTGCAATTTCGGCTGGTTATACTCAATATTGCTCCAATCTGGCCACCCTCAAGGAATGACCCGTCCTTGTTTTCTTTGTATCGTCTATCTGGATGTTCTGTTGTCCCTTTCTTGTTTCACCTAACTGTCTGCATGTTTTGCGTTCTTGTCCCATTTTGTATTATATATATATATTATATATATAATATATATATATAATATATATATTATATATATATAATATATATATATATAGTGCGTACGTACACTTTGGTCTTATATATATATATATATAATATATATATATATGTATGTATATTATATCTATTATATTG
>NW_021826575.1:0-12871 GCF_006345805.1 Octopus sinensis | reverse complement strand
TGCGTGCATTTATGTATGTGTATATATATGCACATATATATATTTATATATATATGTATATGTCTGTATTTATCTATGTGTATACATATACATATATATATACACATATTTATGTGCGCGTGTGTGTGTGCTTGCATGCATTAAAATGCACATACAAACATACCCGTGTGTAGAATTAATGACCTTTTCAAAGTCTTTGCTTTTAACTGTCAGGTATGGAACCAACGATGTTCTCCTCCTTTACCTAATGCTTTCTAGATAAAGCAAACATAAAAACAGATCTAATGTAAGGCATGTCACAACCATGGAAAAAATAGAAATATAGACACTTCTAGCAGACTTTTGTGACAGTATTATTTTTCTAGAACAATTCAACAGAAATGTAATTTTTCAATTTATTTAATGACATTTTATTCCAAAATGTCGGTCTGATTCTCATGGGGGATTGAAATGTTTGTAAACACTAAGATGATTAGTTCACTCGTAGCAAATTTAAGTGCATTGATATAAAATTGTTATTAAAATTACAAGACTACAGAACTGTACTTTAAGATAGTGTGAGAGCTGTGGTTGGCACCTTATTAAATTCTTGTACTTTTGTTGTTGCTGTTTATCATTATCACCTCCATCATCAACACCATTAAACATCTTCCTTATTAGCATCACGTCAGTTATATTTTACCAGATGTCGTCAATCGGCTGAGTGTCTTATATACCATCGTTCATGATTTTTCACCTTAACTCTTGCTAAGCCTAACCCGCCAAGATTACGTCCCATGTTTAAATTTACTTTGATTGTACTCTCTCTTCTTTCCCCCTCTTCTCTCCCTCTCTCTCTCTCTCTCTACCTTTTTCTCTCACTCTCGCTCTCTTGTAAGCATGTATATTTTTAAATATGTGTTTCACTAAACAAAGATTAATGTCCATCATTTTCAAATCTTCTTTCCTTCATGAAAAACTAATATTTGATTTTGTGGAAACTCTTCAAATATTTCTGGATATTTACATTAGATACCGTTGCTATTCATTTTTATTCAGTTAAATTGAAGGTCTTGCGATCTATTTCTTTCAAAGCATAGGATCATCGAAACCCATATTCCTTCACAGAGAAACTCTGCTGACTATGAAGTATGCACTGATTTCTCACGTTTCGACCCTTAAACCCTGTAAGCAGAAATGCCGCTGATAAGGCCTCCAACTTCACTGTTCTTTTTGCGTCCAAATCTACATATATGTGACTGGGTTAATCGCCTCAAATTCTTTTAATTTTTACTTGACCGAGTTCCCCACGACGTACAGATACAGGCAAGTTACGCGAAATAGTTTTTTTCAAAATTAAATCACTGGACTTGGAAATGTCTATTAAGTTTTCTTCACGCAATTGGATTCAGAACCTGGTTGCCTGACCTGAACATTGTTCAATCCCTTGCTCTCTACTAAGAGAGTCAACCCACTTGATACTCTCAGATGTTGACCTACTGTAATCACATCGAGATAAGAAACGAGAGGGTGAAAAAATATTTTCAACTAGATTCTCTAACAACTAAACTGTCCCTGATTCTTTAATGGCTCTCTCTGTCCTGTGAGTTCTTTGTAACTCAAAATTTAAGAAAAGAAAAGTTTTTTATTGCGCCCAACATCAACCAGACATTAGGTCGTATCTTGTACGTAAAAGGCTTACATAAATTGTCACAGAGCAGTTCTATCTTTTTTTCCGAATTGTGTTAGCTGGGTCTCAATGAAGACGTACAACTGTGTACAACAAACGTGTATATATATATATATATGTGTGTGTGTGTGTGTGTGTGGTGTGTGTGTATACATATATATATTCTTTTCTTTCTTTTTTTTACTTGTTTCAGTCATTTGACTGCGCCATGCTGGAGCACACCTTTTAGTACTTATTCTATCGGTCTCTTTTTGCCGAACCGCTAAGGACGGGGACCTAAACACACCAGCATCGGTTGTCAAGCAATGCTAGGGGGACAAAACAGGACACACAACACACACACTATACATATATACGACAGGCTTCTTTCAGTTCCGTCTACCAAATCCACTCACAAGGCATTGGTCGGCCCGGGGCTATAGCAGAGACACTTGCCCAAGATGCCACGCAGTGGGACTGAACCCGCAACCGTGTGGTTGGTTAGCAAGCTACTTACCACACAGCCACTCCTGCGCCTATATATATATATATATATATATATATATATATATACATATTATATTATATTATATATATATATATATATATATATATATATATATATATATATATTATTATATAGATATAATATATATAATATATATATTATATATATATATATATATTATATATATATATATATATATATATATATAGGGTAGTGTAGTACATGGTTGTACGTTAATACACACAGACTAACATTCAGGCAGAAACAAGGAAAATGCCCTTTCTATTTGAAAACCATGCCAATATTCTTTTAAAATACTTTTCATTTAATTTTCCAAACTTTAATTGTTTTCCAAACTTACAGTACACCGGTGCTGAAATGTTTTTTTACAAAATTCTTTCCATTTTCTACCTTGATTTTTTTCCATATATATACGTATCAACGCGAGTTGATATATATATATATATATATTATATATTATATATATTATATATATATATTATATAATATAGGATTAACTACTGAACATCGCGCCCAACACTACCCCTTCATACGTCCTCTCATCTTTCACTTACCTTCCATGCTCAAGCAACATTCACATGCAACCTTGAAGTTCCAAACCACTCTAACTCCATGAGCAATCTACACAAACATATCCTCCCACGAAATCCTCACAATCCCGTTATCTTGAACAGGACCGTTACAAATAACAAACCTAATCAGCATGCTGCACCTCTCGTAGACGACACACATCATCAAATTACCAAAAATTGCATTGTAATGAATTGGTTTTTCAATTCAGACGAACAAATTATTTCAGCACCACTCCACTCCAATTACTAAACATGCACAAAACTCAAGTAGTGGACCCGATTAAATATTTGGGGGGAATTAGTACCTAATTTATCGACCTCGAAAGGACGAAAGGTAAAATCGACCTCGGCGGAATTTGAACTGAGAACGTAAAGACAGACGAAATACCGCTAAGCATTTCGCCCAGCGTGCTAACGTTTCTTATTTCTTTATTGCCCACAAGGGGTTAAACATAGAGGGGGCAAAGAAGGACAGAGAAAGGGATTAAGTGGATTATATCGATCCAGTGCGTAACTGGCACTTATTTAATCGACCCCGAAAGGATGAATGGCAAAGTCGACCTCGGCGAAATTTGAACTCAAAACGTAATGGCAGATGAAATACCGCTAAGCATTTCGCCCGATGCGCTAACGTTTCTGCCTGCTCTCCTTCTTGGACACGATCAAATATTGCTCCCACAATTAGGACGGTGCTACTGCATGAAAAACATGCATCCTGACTGAAGTGAATTCCTTTATCTACACTCTCAATACTCAGATCTTCTTTCATGTTGTCTTCTCTTATAGTTTCTCTGACGCAACTACGGTGGCTAGCGTCTTCTCTTAGAGAAGAACCTATCTTCTTCCAACGTACTCAGACACTTCCTATTCTCTCTCACTTTTATTGTGCCTAGGCTCAGGACTCTATATTAATCACTAATCTCAGTTTGTCTTTTCCAAAAGCTTGGATTTCTGGCATCCCCTTCTCGTAGACATTTCTTTGCGACCAACTGTATGAGGAACAGGCTATGAGGAACACTACACGAATGGATCACGCCAGTTGTGCCGTCGCTCTCCCCAGAGCAATCTTCAAAGTTAATCCGTTGTTAGAGAAATGTCCTTTTCCTGCGAATAATCAAAATACCTTTAATTCCTTTTAAACATTTTGTCCATAAATTAAGAATGAAAATTATAAAGTGCGTTTTTCGAAGTATGCAATTTTAATAGTTAGAGAAAATTTTATTTTTAAGCAAAGTATTTAAAATATTACTGAATAATTACAGATATTTGTACGTACAGTTATAATAGGACCCTCTAAAATAGATTTCCACTCCCTCTCTCTTTTACTCTTTTGCTCTCTTTTACTTGTTTCAGTCACTTGACTGCGGGCCATGCTGGAAGCACCACCTTTTAGTAGAGCATATCGACCCCAGTACTTATTCTTTGTTAGCCTAGTACTTATTCTTATTTTGCCGAACCGCTAAGTTACGGGGACGTAAACACAGCAGCATCGGTTACAGAATTGTAAAAATTGATACTGCTTCACAAAAACCATCGCACTACAAACTAATTATAGTTCTTAAATTTGACAAAGAAATGTGGTTGTACATAGGTATAAATGGTTAGCACACTTGTCACGAAAACAAAAAGATGTGGGTTCAAGTCCCACATGTATGGGAAAACCTACTTCCATCAAGAGCTTGTATGCTCCATTATTGGACTATTTTCTTTAGTCATTTCATAGTGATCACTTATAAGCTTTAAGTTTATAAAATACCATCATTATTATTTCTAAAATTCTGCGCACCGATGTGAACTTCATTTGTAACATATCACATTGACTTCAGCCAATAAATTATCTGAGAACCTCATGCAGAGCTCACTATTAATGCTCATATCTATTTCAGATCATTGTCCAAGGAGCTCTCATTATATAAAAATAATTCTAAAGATCCTCTAAAGCAATTTGTTATTATAATAATTTGAGAATAAACGTGAGTCTTACCACAAAGTGATTTCGCTTTTGCTCAAAGTGCTTCTCTTTCAGCGACGGTGTTTTTAAAATCCTACTTGATTCACAGTTAGATCATCTGCTTATAATAATGAAATACTAATTGGTTGAAATAGAGATTCTTCCGCAGTTACGATTTATTTCCTCCATTTGGGGATTGGTTCAGAGCAACAGTAGAAAAATGTTATGATAGAAAATCATATTATATTGTACGTTTTAAATATGATTTTCCGCGTACACTGATATTCAAAAATGCTTTACAAAACTGCTTTAGAATTATGATTCACATAATAAAACTACTGAATCAAATATAATTTGTCAAAATTAAATCTGCTGCCTTGAATTTCCTTTTCATTACGGGTGTAACCATAATTTCTCTAAGCAAGGTATTTCAAATATTACTGTATAAATAGAGATATTTGCACGTACAGTTATAATAGGAACCTCCTAAAGGGCACCTACCCATTTCAGAATCTAAAATTTTAAAACCATTACGGGTGTAACCATAATTTCTTATTTCTTTTTTACCCACAAGGCGCTAAACATAGAGGGGACAAACAAGGACAGACAAAGTGATTAAGGCGATTACAACGACTCCAGAGTGTAACTGGCACTTAATTTATCGACCCCGAAAGGATGAAAGGCAAAGTCGACCTCGGCGGAATTTGAACTCAGAACATAACGGTAGACGAAATACCTATTTCTTTACTAATCACAAGGGGCTAAACACAGAGAGGAAAAACAAGGACGGATAAACGGATTAAGTCGACTATATCGACCCCAGTGCGTAAATGCTACTTATTTAATCGACCCCAAAAGGATGAAGGGCAAAGTCGACCTCTGCGGAATTTGAACTCAGAACGCAGTGGCAGACGAAATACCGCTAAGCATTTCGCCCGACATGCTAACATTTCTGCCAGCTCACCGCTTTTGTAACCATAATTTCTTTAAGCAAAGTATTTCAAATATTACTGTATAAATACAGATATTTGCACGTACAGTTATAATAGCACCTCCTAAAATAGAATTCCACTACTCATTTCAGATTCTAAAATTCTAAAACCACTACGGGTGTAACCATAATTTCTTTGATGTTTTTAGAGTACCTACATTATTATATTTTAACAACACACTGTTTAAGTTGAAAGGGACACTGAATATTTTTCCTATGTTCTTCTTTTTAGCGACTGATTGAAGTATGAGGTGAAAACCCTGGCTTAAAGTGAAAGACAGCCATACATGCTTTTAAAATGCTATTATAGGCGTATAATTATTATAGGCACAGGAGTGGCTGCGTGGTAAGTAGGTTGCTTACCAATCACATGATTCCGGGTTCAGTCCCACAGTGTGGCTCCTTGGGCAAATTTCTTCTCCTATAGCGTCGGCCCGACCAAAGTGGATTTGGTAGAAAGAAGCCCGTCGTATATATGTGTATATATATATATATATATATTATATATATATATAATATATATATATATATATATATATATATATATATACGTATATATTTGTGTGTGTGCGTGTTTGTCCTACCAACATCGCTTGACAACCGATGCTGGTGTGTTACGTCCGCGTAACTTAGCGGTTCGGCAAAAGATAGAATAAGTACTGAGCTTACAAAGAATAAGTCTTGGGGGTCAATTTGCTCGACTCAAAGGCGGTGCTCCAGCATGGCTGCAGTCAAATGACTGAAAAGACTAAAAGAGTATGTTGACACAAACATAGCTAAGCACCACTCACTCCCACTTGCATTGACACTGGTAGTTAAGTTATGTTAAATTATGTTGATTTATTCGTGTAGTAAATTCTACATGTCTACTTTAATATGCTAATCTTCAATCATTAGAATCGCATTCATGATTTTGGTAAATAAGCGAGAATCTCAACATGGTTCACTATCATTTGACCTCCACAGAAATATTTCTGCGCATTCCATGAAGTAATACTAAAAGAGGAGATATGACAAAAAAAAAGATATTAAGAGTAAAAAAAAATGTCTATCACTAAGAGATGCTTTCCCTGTAGAGACAAAATAGATAACTTTGGTATCTAATACAATGAACACTGGCAGCGAACTGACAAAATTGTTAGCACGCCGGGTAAAATGTTTCATGGTATTTCTTCTTACATTATGAGCTCAAATCTCGCCGCAGTCAGTTCTTCCTTTGAACCCTTCCGGATCGATATAATAAAGTACGAGTCAAGTACAGATATTGGTATAAGCAGCATCCATGCTCCCCTTAAATTTATTCGCCTGAAAACCTGCAACAGACTGGTATCTTGTCCACATGAATGTTATAAATTGGTCATTTATGCGCTATGGGAACCCAGTAAACAGCTTTTAAGAGTCGCAATGTTCGAGACAACAAATGCAAAGACCGTAGAAAACCCGATCAGGAAAACGTTTTCAGTGAAGATACGTGAAATGTAATGCAATGAATAAAACCAGAAAATCATTTTTTTTTCTTGCTAAACGTCATGTTAAATCCACCGTATAATCTTTGTACAAAACATTAATAAGATTTTCATAAATATATCCTTTAACTTTATTTATACATTAATCTGCTATGTTCACTTTATTCTTATATAAACGTACTTAATTCTTATACTTTAATCTGTTATATAATAATTTTTTCGATACAAGCCATTTTTCGTCTAATGATTAGTGTCACCTCCAAAAATGTAGTAACCTATTTCTATAACAAGAATTCTTTTGATAGAAATATTCTTTCTTTCGATATCAGTCTAAATCATATTTGCAGGCATCATTAGATTTGATGCATGAATGAATACAAATGTAAATTTACTTACATAGGCGCAGGAGTGGCTGTGTGGTAAGTAGCTTTCTAACCAGCCACATGGTTCTGGGTTCAGTCCCACTGCGTGGCACCTTGGGCAAGTGTCTTCTGCTATAGCCTCGGGCCGACCAAAGCCTTGTGAGTGGATTTGGTAGACGGAAACTGAAAGAAGCCTGTCGTATATATGTATATATATATATATATATATTGTATGTGTGTGTATATGTTTGTGTGTCTCTGTTTGTCCCTCTAGCATTGCTTGATAACCGATGATGGTGTGTTTACGTCTCCGTCACTTAGCGGTTCGGCAAAAGAGACCGATAGAATCAGTACTGGGCTTACAAAGAATAAGTCCCGGGGTCGATTTGCTCGACTAAAGGCGGTGCTCCAGCATGGCCGCAGTCAAAAGACTGAAACAAGTAAACGAGTAAAAAAAAAAAAAGAGTAGAAGAATGGGATTCAGCTGAATAATTATTACTCGCGTGTTTATTGATTAGGATTTTGCTTGAGAACCAGGCAGCTGACGCTTGACACATTTTCGACGTTCGAAACTCGTAAATGGAGAAGGTGAAATTTATTTGAAAACTGAGATCTGAGTCAATATGTATGAAACACAGAGAACATTATGAAAAATAAGTATCTTGTGGTAGTGTTAAGTTGGTTAACGCAGTACGTCTAACGTCCAATAACAAGAATGACTCATCCGATTAGATTCCGCACAATTTCGTTTAAAATATTTTCTCTGAAGGAAATATCGTTAGTCTGAGGCTTGATTACAAAGCGTATCGATGAGATTTCACGTTTTGCGGCTAAAGTCCAATACTAGATTGTGACAAGAATTTGCCATAAACTACCGAGACTAAGGCGGCGAGTTGGCAGAAACCTTAGCACGCTGGGCGAAATGCTTGTTGGTATTTCGTCCGCAGCTACGTTCTGAGTTCAGATTCCGCCGAGCTCGACTTGGCCTTTCATCCTTTCGGAGTCGATAAAATAAGTACCAGTTATGCACTGGGGTCGATATAATCGACTTAATCTGTTTGTCTGTCCTTGTTTGTCCCCTCTGTGTATAGCCCCTTGTGGGTAGTAAAGAAATAGGCATTTCGTCTGTCGTTACGTTCTGAGTTCAAATTCCGCCGAGTCGACTTTGCCTTTCATCCTTTCGGAGTCGATTAAATAAGTACCAGTTACGCACTGGGTCGATATAATTGACTTAATCTGTTTGTCTGTCCTTGTTTGTCCCCTCTATGTGTATCCCCTTGTGGGCAGTAAAGAAATAAACTACCGAGACTTGCAAACAGCTGATTTGGACAACTGCTACCAATCGAAGGCTCCGCTTACCAATCGCCAGTAGCTTTGAAGGGTCATCACGTGAGAATGTGCACCATTTCGGGGTCTTCCTCTCGGCTGCTTTACGGAACGTTCTATCACTTATGGGAGGCTCCGTTTACTATATTGACAAACTAGCATTTAATCAACTACTTTCGATCTGAAATCCTTCATCGCAGGATCATCAGCACTGTTTCTGTCTTGTGCTGTTCTCTTCATTTTATGGATCATCTTGCGTACTTCCTCTTCGAAAGTATTGCAACTAGCCATCTTCTCATTTCCAGCTAGCCAGCAAAATCTTTACTTTTTTCATCATCTCCTCTGGTGAAATGATTTTTACTTGGAGGGATCTTTTGGACAATTTGATCGCAATCACGTTACCTACCATTTCCTAATGAGTAAAACATCTTCATCCCCAGTTACATTTAATATTGTTTTTGTATATTTTTAATGGGACAAATTAGGCAATTCCAATAAACACACACACAAAAAAGGGTATAAATCAAACTTCCGTGAAAATAACCCCATTTTTCCCTTATTGACAATGTAAAATTTTCCAAAAATGAAATTTCCGTATTATCAATGGTTCAAAATATATTTAATCATTATATGCAGCAATTTATATACTTAATTACTTATATATTTTAATTACTTCGTATATTTCATTATTCATATATTTATTACATTCAGTCTAAACTTTGTTTGCAGTTCAGTGAATTTAATAATTAGTTCTCCATATAAATTTACTGGGTTTTTGTAATCACATGTGATTTCATGATTTATTCCTCTGATAAAAATTAACGTAAAGGTTTAAAATATTACAGAGATTAAACTAAAAGAAAAATGATTCAAAAGCATATGAAAATAAATACTGTAAAACGACTATACAAATTTCTAAAAAAATGATAGCAATTAATTTCAAATAGTTATGTGTATACTACATTAATTGCTTCAAACAGATACAGTCAAACAAGAAGCTATGTATAAAAGTTTCCATTCTTTATTTTTTTTTTCTCTTATCTGTACAAATATTTTCCAACTTACGCGATTAGTGTAAAGCGAGAGGGAAGCAAACACACACACACACACACACACTCACACGAACACACGCATGTATACATTTATCACACACGCACTCAAAATACGCACACATACACACGTGCACACGTAATGTGTGGATATCATACCATGTGAATACACACGCACATATACACATATAATATGCAAATGCATAGATATAAATGTATATATGTGGGTGAATATATATATGTATGTATATGTATATTTATACGTATATATATATATATATATATATATGTATTTTTATGCATATATATATATGTGTGTGTGTATATATATATATATATATGTATATTTAAACATATATATATATACATATATATATACATATATACACGTATGTATATATGTATGTATGTATGCATATATGTGTGTGTGTGCGTGTATATATATGTGTATACACATAAAGGTCATTTGTGTAATGTTTAAAGAAAATTGTTATTTTTTAATGTAAAATAACATCATTGCTTCATCAGTTTCGGTAATAAGCCAAAACTCTTCAAAATTATTTTTTAATTTTCATATTGCATTAAATTGCCCGAAGCTATTAATATGCTTTACAACATAATTATTTCTATGAGATGCTATTTTTGAGGGCTGGAGAGAGGGGTTTCTGGCTTATTTATTTTCTTTTAATTTTTCTTATTTCTTTTTCTTTTTAAATTGTTTAGAAACTGTTTGTATTTGTTTCCATTTGCAGTGATATATTAGATTTTGACTTTAATTGTATTAATTATTTCTTGTTTACTTTATACTAAAATTCTTATTCACATTTTCTGTATCTTCTGTTGATGCTGCTGCTGATGATGATGTTGCTGATAATGATTATGATGCTGCAGATGAGGAAGACATTTTAAATGATATTCTAAATCTAAAAACAATATTTAAAATTATTTACCGAATAAAAATTAAATGAATGTTTAAATAATTATTTGAAATATATGACAAATACAGTTAAGCATTTCAATCAGTCAATATAATTATGTGTTTGCGTGCGCATGCTTGAGTGTGTGTATAGTTGTGTGTGATTGTGTGTGTGTGTATAGACATATTCATATAGTTTACTTATATATAAAATATAGAGACAATCTATACACATATATAAATAAATTTATATATATATATATATATATAAATATGTATTAATAGTTATAGTATGACAACAAAGAATAACAGTCACATATTATATTACAGCTATATATATATATAAATTTAAGAGAAATAATTGATGTATTTTTCCCTTAAGAAGTTTTTCACGCTAACTACTTGATAAATTCTTATAAAGATTTTGTCGTATTTCATCAATAGTATATTTATTTATATATATATATATATATATATGTATATATATATTCTTTATTCTTTTACTTGTTTCAATCATTTAACTGCAGCCATGCTGAAGCACCATCTTTAGTCGAAGAAATCGACCTCAAGACTTATTCTTTGTAAGTCTAGTGCGGAACTGATTCCCGTATCATGCGGTTGGGAATAAAGATTCTTACCACACAGCCACGCCTGCACCTATGTGTGCGTTTGTGTAACACACACACACACACACACATATATATATATATATTATATATATATATATATTATATATAATATATATATATATATATAATATACGAGAATGTTCTATTCAGTTCCTTTTAATTGATTGTGTTTATTAAGTGAGAAACAAAATTAGATGGAATGAAAGACCGAAGTATGATAAAGCGGGCTAAAGAAAGGGGAAGAGGGGTAAATGACTGAGATGAACCTTGATGGTTGATATTTGAATGAACAATGACTGATAGCATCAAACGTGGATAATAGGACAATTGGAAAGGCAGATAAAGAGGTTTAACTAGAGCAGAACTCGGCGTCTTTTAAAAGTAAAAGTCGGAAAGGAAAACGTATGAAGTTTGAGAAAGTATATTATATAGACATACTGGAAAATTAAGATGAACACTAGTTAATCTTATGTTTGAGTGTGAGTGCGCATACGTGCATAGTACATGCCCATACAAGCACTTACTGCGTTTACACCTACAAACACATACTTGCTATAGTTTTCATGAAGCATTGTCTCATATGTATACACCGAAGATTCAACACATATGTGTATGTGTCTTTGTGTGTGTGTATGTATATATGTACATACACACACACCAGGCATAGGAGTGGCTGTGTGGTAAGTAGCTTACTTACCAACCACATGGTTCCGGGTTCAGTCCCACTGCGTGGCACCTTGGGCAAGTGTCTTCTACTATAGCCTCGTGCCGACCAAAGCCTTGTGAGTGGATTTGGTAGACAGAAACTGAAAGAAGCCCTTCATGTATATATATATATATATATATATATATTATAAGAAAAAGGTTTGAAAATGCAATTTAAACGATGTTTATTTACTTAACCGGTTTCACTCTTTGGTAAAAGATTGTCAAAAGTTACATTTAAGGAAACATTGAATATATGGTTCAAAAAAAAGTTTTTACATAATTGTCACATTGAGTATTATGCATTCAAAAAGGTTTTTACATAATTGTCACATTGAGTATTATGCATTCAAAAAGGTTTTTACATAATTGTCACATTGAGTATTATGCATTCAAAAAGGTTTTTACATAATTGTCACATTGGAATTATGAATTCAAAAATGTTTTTTTATACATACTTGTCACATTACATGTATAGATATAGTGTTTGGTAACAGAGAAGTTCAATAGTGTGATGAGAATGTTTGGGAAAATTTGGCAGAAAAGGATAAAACAAATATATTATTGGGAATTGGTTGCGTTAATTATGGTTGTCGCAAATTGTCACATTACATGTATATATATACAATCTTCGGTATATATATACAGCCTTTTGACAGCAAAAATTAGAATGGCTTTTTTATACATCTCAGAATATTTTAAGTACAAGGCGAGAATATGTTTTTAC
>NW_021826574.1:0-12259 GCF_006345805.1 Octopus sinensis | reverse complement strand
TTTGAACGTGTAGGTTGCATGATTTAACTAAATGCTAAAATTTGATTTTTTTTCTTTTTTTAATTCCTAACCTTACACACTCGCGCGCGCGACCCAGCACTTATGTACGTATACATATGTGTTAACATTACACATAGTTACGTACATATGTATGTATGTATATATATATATATATATATATATTATTATATATATATGCACACACATCTGTATTAATCATAATGCGGCACAAGAGGACGGCGAAGGAACATACGGAAAACTGGAAGAAATACACACAGTGGACGCGAAAACATATTCCCCTTCCTCATCAGTTACTGACCAAATATCATCACAATTTCGACACCTTCCGAAAATATTGTTCAGTCTGGTGGTGTTAGTAACATAAGCTGCTGGAGTGCACATGAGCGAACGTGATAGATAGATAGATAGATAGATAGATAGATAGATAGATAGATAGATAGATAGATAGATAGATAGATAGATAGGCAGGCAGGCAGGCAAGCAGGCAGGCAGGCAGGCAAGCAGGCATGCAGGCAAGCAGCAGGCAGGCAGATATAATATTAGAGAATTGTGCATAAGCATCATATAGATAAATATTTGAAAAAAATATAAGGAAGCCACCTGGTGCATAATTTTTTTATGAACAATTTAGTTAAAGTAACTAACTAGCTAAATAAATAAATAAATAAAATCCATGGTATTTCGGCGTAAAACGGCCTCGTCAAAGTTCGTGTGAAATATAGTACATTTAGAAAACTCATTCAAAACCTCGGTTAACGTTTAAAGTTGAGATAATCCATTTAAGATAATCCATTTCTACATCAATGTCTTGATGGCGAAATTGTGAGCGTGCATGGATTATTTATTTATAATAAATTGGCCGTTTAAAAATTAATGTACCAGATGGCTTTCTAATATTTTAGTTAAAATTTTCAATTAGATGATGCTTCTGCATAATTTCTCCAATATTTTTTAAATATTTAAATTCACGTTTTTGCCAGGCGATGAAGAATGTGAGAAGAGAAAGGAGGAAAGTATTACTGCTACAAATAACACTACACTAGACAAATGAGATTCCTTCTCGACTTTGTTTATTGGCAGATTTCGAATGCCTATAACGACACTCGACACAATGGTTGATCGCTTGTTTAAATGAGCTCTGACGGACATCTTAACCATCCGGTCATATTATGCCTAGAAACACACACACATCTTGATACTATCATGTGTGTGTGTGTGTATGTGTGTGTGTGTGTGTGTGTGTGCGTGCGTGCGTGTGTGTGTGTGTGTGTGTGTGTGTGAATGCGTGTAACTATTGTAGGATCTCCATAAAGCCTTTACAATCGTATGAAAAGCATTATTATTTTACTCTGTAATATTCTCTGATAAATTTAAGACAGCGAACTGGCAGAATCGTTATTACGCCTGTCAGAATGCCAAACAGCATTTCGTCCGTCTTTACATTCTTGGTTCAGATTCTGCCAAGGTCGTCTTTGCCTTTCTTCCATTAAGGGTCGATAAAATAAGTACCAGTTGATCACTGGGGTCGAAATTTCTGGCCTTGTGCCAAAGTTTGAAATGAATATTCTTTGGTAAATCTTTGCAAAGTTCTCTAAATATTTTTATGACATTTAGTGAAATTTTTCAGACATAAGCATATGTCACTTAAGTGTATGTGCTGGTGGGTCCTTCACTGCGTGCTATCAAAAATTATTGGGTTGTCCAGAAAGTTCATGCCAATTTATAGTAGCTTACCTTTCGACTTATTTTAGAACATGGTTGAGTCCATAAAATAGGATTTGACTACACCTCCATTTAGAGCACAGTTTAAGCTATCTTTCGTGGGGAAGAAGGTTTATGTTCCTATAACTGTGTTAATTCTGTAACCCTTTAAAATGGAAGATAAGAAAGTTCATTTTCGGCACTTGATGCTTGGGAACCTCCACCCTCCATATTCACCAGATATTGCTCCTTCGGATTTCCACTTATTCAGATCTCTGCAGAATAGTCTTATGGTAAAAATTTCAATTTCTGGATGACGTAAAAGATACCTGATGAATTCTTTGCCATGAAACCACCTCAATTCTGGGAAGACGGTTATTTTCAAGTTAAAGGAAAGATGGAGACACATTGTGCAAAACAAAATGGTTTATATTGGTGATTAAAAAAAAAAAATGGCAAGTATTTATTGACCTTTTCTTTCCTTTAAAAATCGGCCACCAACTTTCCGGATAACCCAATACATTCCGATATTAAAAATGATCATCAAAGAGGCAGTGAGTTGACAATCATTAGCACCTCGGGCAAAATGCTTAGCGGCATTTCTTCCGTAATTACGTTCTGAGTTCAAATTCCGCCGAGGTCGAATTTGTTTTTCATCCTTTCGGGTCAATAAATTAAGTACTAGTGTTTCACTGGGGTCGATGTAATCTAATAGTCCCCTCCCGCTAAATTCAGGTCTCGTGCCTTTAGTAGAAACGATATTAGAAATTATCATACTTAACAACTATCAAACCCTTTTTCGGGCTAAATTGTGAAGTTAACGTCTTGTGTATTGGTCAGGTTCTGACTGATGCCTTTGTTGTTCAGCCCTATGTCCGTTTTCATTGAACAAGTCTTTTATCAAGGTCACTCCTGCATATGTATGTGTATATATATATATATATATATATATATATATATATATATATATATCTATATATATATATATATATATATATAATATATATATTATATATATATATATTATGTATATATGTATGTATATCACATACATGTGCAGAGTAGTGTGCAGGAGTGACGTTGATAAATATATATATATATATATATACAGGCATTCTTTTATTCTTTTACTTGTTTCAGTCATCAGACTGAGGCCATGCTGGAGCACCGCCTTGAAGTGCTTGGGTCGAACAAAGCGACCCAGGACTTAGTTTTTTTAAGCCTAGTGCATATTCTATCGGTCACTTTTGCCGAACCGCTATATTACGGGGACGTAAACACACCAACACCGGTTTCAAGCGGTGATGGTAGGGGACGAACAAAGACACACACACACACATAGATATATACATACATATGCATACATACAACGGGCTTCTTTCAGCCTCCGTCTACCAAACCCACTCACAAGACTTTCATCGGCCTCAGGCTATAGTAGAAGACACTTGCTCAAGGTGCCATGCAGTGTGACTGAACCCGGAACCATGTGGTCGGGAAGCAAGCTTCTTTCCACACAGCCATACCTGCGTCACATTAAAAAAGGATCAAACGTCCTTCCTGGGGCATAGGCTCATAAGGCTGGTTTTCCGGATTCTGTGGCATATATCTATATATATAAAACTGTAGTTGTGTGAGTGTCTGTCCCCTTCGATTTAGATTCCTAACTACTCCCACATTTTGTGGTGCAGTTTAACCAAATTCGGGTATCTTATAGTTGTGATTCATATCGAGCCCGTCTGAGTATTAGCGCGCGTCTACGATGGTCTACGATTTTAAAAAATAATTTAACATCATTTTTTATTCCATTAATGCATAATTTTTCGTGTGTCGATGGCGGCGATGGCGTCAATGAGTTGGCGTCCATGGTCACACCTGAACCTGTTTGCTTCTCCCCCTCTTCCCTCCCTCGTGAAGCTGTGGGAAAGGAGTGTAAGGAAATCAACGTCGTAAAAAGCGTGTCAAGGAGACCAGGGTCTTTTAGAACAACGATTTATGGCTTGAAGACACCAAAACAGAAATGGCTAAGAAAGCCCGAATTGGCATCTATAAGGGAAGTAACTCTCTAAAAATGCTTATATAGTTATTTCCCTTACAAACCCGAGCAACGCCGGGCGATACTGCTATATATATATTATATATATATATATATATATATATATATATATATATATATTACTCTCCTGGATGGTACCAGTCCGTCACAAGATTACTCAATTCTACCAGTGGGTGGACTGGAGCAACGTGAAATGAAGTGCTTTACTCAAGAACACAACGTATCACCCAATCCAGAAATCGAAACTACAATTAGACGATCTTGAGTTTAATACCATAACCACACATACAGGTCTGTGTGCGTTTGCGTGCGTGCGTGCGTGTGTGTCTGATTAGACTGTCCACTGAGTTCATCATTTTCCGAGATGATAAAGTGTAATTTGAAAGATATTTCGACTGCTATGTCTTGCATGGCAAGCAACCACATAGAGACTCTCCAGCTCAATGTGAATTGTAGACATTACTCTGAAAAGTTAAAGTTAATTGCTTGTTTCTCCGTTCAGGATTGATTCATACGAAATCTGTTTTTCCCCTTCTAGTTGTTGCTGTGTAGTTGTGTAATTGTTTGGTCCACTAGATCGACCCTTAGCTAGCAAAAATGTTTAACCAAATGCATTCCTGTTGTGACAATACCACCTTTTTTAGGTATGTCTTGGAATACATTAACTTATGTCTGGCTGTCTATCTTTTTAATACGGAAATTTACGATTGGAGAAAGATTGATTTGGTTGCTATTTCTAGCATGTTGAGCAACCACGTAGAATATTCCCATTTTGACACGTCCCGTGATGCCTTGTATTACATTAACTTATATCTGGTTCTCTCTCTCTCTCTCTCTCTCTCTCTCTCTCTCTCTCTCTCTCTCTCTCTCTCTCTCTCGTTCTGTCTTGTCGTTTTTGATACTGTCATCTATTTCCATCGCATAATTTGCCTTGTGAGAGATGTTGGGCTCTTAACAATAGCCAAACGGCTATTTCAATGTCTCTCTCTCACTTCATAATAGGGAAATATACGATTGGAGGAGATTGGGTTGTTACTTCTTGCGTGTTGAGTGACACGTAGATGTTTCTTCTTTGATTCGCTCCGATTTTAGTTCAAACTTCAATAAAGAATTACTCTTTAACTCACCTCTTCTGCTCCATTATTTTCTCCTAAGCTGTTGAACCTAGAATGGCAGATCACAGAAAAAAAACTCTCACCCAATCGACAGGTTATTGGAAAGTGATAACAATCAAAATATCTAATCTGGTTCTCATGACCCAAACACACTCATCGATAAATCTTCCTTTTCTTCTCTCTCTTTTCTTTTCTTTATTTGTGTCTTTTCTTCCTTTCTTTCTTTCTTTCTCGCTTTCTTTCTTTCTTTATTTATTTATTTCTTTCTGCTAATTTAAGCTGATAAAATCGGTGCTAGTCTCCTGCACATTTCCAAATAGTGTTGGTACACGGGGGAGTAGTCACGATGCTCAGGAGTATTGTTGAGTTTCCTACTCTTCAAGCTTAGTGGGGAAACTCAAGGATAGTATGGACACTGATGAGTAAGGACTAGAGCAAGTTATATGTATTGGAATTCACGAGTAATATTTGTACCCAGGAGTAATAATGTACCGGATAGCACTGGTACTCGAGAGTAGTACCGCTACACTAGAGTTGTGTTGGTCTACAGAAGAGTAGCATTGGCAGGCAGGAGTATTATTGGTACACTCGTAGAGCACGGAAATAGTACTGGTACTCAAGAGTAGAATTAGTACACAGGTGTAACATTAAAGCTCAAGAGAAATATAGCTATTCCACACTAGTATTGCCTATGACTATAATAATAATAAAAAAACATAGCCGGTACCTATGGCTGAATATTTAGATGTTTTAGCTCTAAAGTTGTCGATATATCACTGTCATCTGAAATGTTTTACATATGTCAAAGAAGGAGTATTATTGGTACACTCGTAGAGCACGGAAATAGTACTGGTACTCAAGAGTAGAATTAGTACACAGGTGTAACATTAAAGCTCAAGAGAAGTATAGCTATTCCACACTAGTATTGCCTATGACTATAATAATAATAAAAAAAACATAGCCGGTACCTATGGCTGAATATTTAGATGTTTTAGCTCTAAAGTTGTCGATATATCACTGTCATCTGAAATGTTTTACACATGTCAAAGAAGTTACGGTATCATTACATCTTAACAAAGCAACTTTTTTCCCGCTTCCGCTTCTCAGTATCTCTCTTAGCTCCAAACCAATATTTCTAGCTTATCGCTCATAAATTACTCTAAGTCATAGTGTTAATGTGGTTGTTTAGCGCAAGCTCAGCCCTTATCGAGCAGAACAAAATGCTAATGCGGTTAAACAAACAGGTAATTGCTAATGATCTATGGGAACCCTCTTACGCACGGAAAACGAAATATCTCGGAACGACATAATAGTTGCTATTGACAACAAACGTGCAGTAATTATATTCTTAACTTCTCTTCTGAATTATTGATTCTTTGAAGCAGATTCTATTTTTCAACACCTACCAATGTTCAGCCTTGTACATTTATTTCTTTACTCTCCCATCACTAATTCGGCAAGTAACGCGAACTTTATATTTCGCTGTTGGGGTCATAATAATGCCACAAGATGCAAGGAGTTGTCTCCTATTCTCACTGAAAAAAATGAAAAATAATCTTCGATGATTAATATTTTTTGTCTTTTTCTTCATTACATAATTATTTCTATCTAGGAGGTTTTTATGAAGATGTACTCGCATAGCAAGTGATTTGATCTGAGATCGTGTGCTGAAACGAAAACAATTGCAGCGTGGAAGGTGTTTGTAAGCCATTTAAGAAACACACAAAAGCTGTTCGATTCACTTCAACATTTAAGTTTAATTTGTCAAAATATTTTCGTCGCTAAAATCCGCGACCTATTCACTGACAAAAATCCGTGCTTACAAACACCTTCCACGCTGCAGGTTTTTATGATTTCTGGATTAAAACTAATAGTAACTTAGCTATTACTAACATTAACTTAACTATCGTTTTACAGGCATGCCTATAGACGCAGGCATGACTATGTTGTCAAAAAGCTCGTTTTGCAGCCACGTGGTCTCGGGTTCAGTCCTACTGTGCGGCACCTTGGACAAATGTCTTCAAAAGTAGTCCCGGACCAACAAATGCCTTGTGAGTAAATTTGTCAGATAGAAAATGTGGAAGCCTTTCATGTGTGTGTGTGTGTGTGCGTGCGAGCGCATGTGTTTGTTCCAACCACCATCACCATCACCACTTGATATCTGGTGTAGGTCTGCTTCGTCCATGTAACATAGCAGCTTAAGAAAAGTGACCGATAGAATAATTGTCAGACTTTGAAAAATAAGTTCTGGGATCAGTATTGTTTTTACTAAAACCCTTCAAGGTGGCACCCCAACTTGGCTGCTGCCCAATAACTGAAAGAAGTAGAAAATAAAATATATAAGACATTGTCAGCTTTGGTATTTTATTAGATTGGTGCAGGCAACATTTTGTTATATTTGTTCTTGTGATGGTTGCATTTTACATTTTTTTTATTATTTCTTAGCCACAAGCCAACACTGGTCGAAGAGACTTACGATCAAAGGCTTTTCAGATATAATGTATTTAGTCCAATAAGTTCTCACTCTATTTTTTAGACGGAAGGGTGATTTGAGGGAGATTTGGCGGCTATCTCTAGTAAACAAGCCACCACTTCGAGGGTCCTTCATCGAAAATTTGCGAATCTTCCTGAAAACATTTTCAATAATTTTTGAAAAACGAAAATAATAATAAGCATATTAAACATAACTTATATTGCAACAAACATGAAATATTTTGATATAGAAATGATTTGTGCTGGTTAACGGGGTATATGAATGGCGACGACCTCGAAAACAGCCAACAACTGATAATAACACTCTCTTTTAATGCTTCTATGATTATTAGTATGATAGTTACCTTCTGCACGCACTCGTTCAGTGTCCGGGTATTGCTGACTTGTGAATATATGTCGAATAGCTGCTGACGCGGGCAGGACGGAACCGTCTATCGACCGAATCCTTAGTGACGATTGCCCCGCCCCCCCCCTTTAATTGGGCAGGTAAGTGAGTTTTCCTTTGCCTGGTGGCTGTGACGAAAGAGGTTTGTCTAGTAGACGACGTTGAAATACATGAGAACAAATGCATTCCTCTTTGGTAAAGGCCTCGTCGATTTTTTTCAAGTTTCACTTGGAAAGGGAAGTGAAGGCAGAGAGGAAAGTGCTGTCCTTGAGTGAAGTTATTGAAAGGCGTGTGAAGGTGTAGACCCGTGAGTCGGAGAAAGGGAACTGGAGAGGGGACTTGCTCCTGGTGTTCAGCGAGATCTTGAATGGTGGGGTTCCTTGGTTATCTCCAGAGTTCCTCCTGTATCAGGAGGACTACATCACTACTTTCTTTTTCTTTTTTGCCTTTGTATACTTTGTATACTTCCCTTCCTGTTTATGTATACCGTGTATCCCGTTTTTTGACCTTTGTATACTGTGTAAACTTCCCTTCTTGTTTACTGTATATCCGTGTACTGTGGAGGCGCAATGGCCCAGTGGTTAGGGCAGCGGACTCGCGGTCATAGGATCGCGGTTTCGATTCCCAGACGGCGGTGTGGTGTTTATTGAGCGAAAACACCTAAAAAGTTCACGAGGCTCCGGCAGGGGATGGTGGTGATCCCTGCTGTACTCTTTCACCACAACTTTCTCTCACTCTTACTTCCTGTTTCTGTTGTACCTGTATTTCAAAGGGCCGGCCTTGTCACTCTCTGTGTCACGCTGAATATCCCCGAGAACTATGTTAAGGGTGCACGTGTCTGTGGAGTGCTCAGCCACTTACACGTTAATTTCACGAGCAGGCTGCTCCGTTGATTCTGATCAACCGGAACCCTCATCGTCGTAACCGACGGAATGCTTCCATCCATCCGTGTACTGTATCCCTTTGTTTTATTATTGTTGTTATTATCTATTTTATCATTTCATTTTATGTAAACACCCACACTTTATATCTGTCTTTGTATTGTCACCCATCATTCGCCCTGGTGGCAAATAAAAGAAATCATCATCATCATCATCATCATCATCATCATCATCATATTGTTGTTTTTGTTGTTAAAGCGGCGAGCTAGCAGAATCGTTAGCACGCTGGACAAAATGCTTAGCGGTATTTCGTCTGCCGCTACGATCTGAGTTTAAATCCCGCCGATGTCGACTTTGCTTTTCATCCTTTCGGGGCCGATTAAATAAATACCAGTTACGCACTGGGGTCGATATAATCGACTTAATCCGTTTGTCTGTCCTTGTTTGTCCCCTCTGTGTTTAGCCCCTTGTGGGTAGTAAAGAAATAGAAATAGCTATTTCGCCCGTCGCTACGTTCTGATTTCAAATTCCGCCGAGGTCGACTTTGCTTTTCATCCAATCGGATCTCGATAAAATAAGTACCAGTTGTGTACTGAGGTTGGCGTAATCGATTATCTCCATTCCCCAAATTTAAGGCTTTCTACTTATAGTAGAAAGGATTATCATCATCATCATCATCATCATCATTATTATATTATTAGTAGTAGTAGAGTAGTAGTAGTAGTAGTAGTAGTAGTAGAAGGTATCATCGTCGTCGTCGTCATTGTTGCTGTTGTTGTTGTTATTATTATTATTATTATTATTATTATTATTATTATTTTTATTATTATATTATTATTATTATTATTATTATTATTATTATTATTATTGTTATTCGAGAATAGGAAACGCACTAAGCACCAACAGTTAAGCATACCAAGAATCAGAAAGGTTTTCTCCTCTTTCTTCATAGACCCAGTTAGGGATTCCATTCATATTGACATCCTATCGACAAGTTGCAGCTGAGGAAGAAAAAAAAATGGGGATGAGATGAAGGAAAACAGTGATGAAGGACCGGTGCTGGGGAATGGTGCTCGGGGAGGTGGTAATTATTATAGAAATTATTGAGTTGGTAATTATTCCTGAAAATGGTGCAACCATCTGTAAACGCACCTGCTCTGTTCCATGCTGGATATTTTACAAGTAGAACAACAACAACAGCAGCAACAAAAACAGCAATTACAACAAAACCAACAGCTTTAGCAACGTCGACAGCACAGTTGCTAAAAACCGTTTTTATCCCACCACCACTAACATTACCATCTGCGATAACAACAACAAGGACAACAGCAACTCTTCTGACCTTGACAGCAGATTTGTTAAAAAAAATATGTCAACAATAGGCGCAGGAGTGGCTGTGTGGTAAGTAGCTTGCTAACCAACGACATGGTTCTGGGTTCAGTCCCACTGCATGGCATCTTGGGCAAGTGTCTTCTGCTATAGCCTCGGGCCGACCAATTCCTTGTGAGTGGATTTGGTAGACGGAAACTGAAAGAAGCCTGTCGTATATATGTATATATATATATGCGTGTGTGTCTGTGTTTGTCCCCCTAGCATTGCTTGACAACCGATGCGTGTGTTTACGTCCCCGTAACTTAGCGGTTCGGCAAAAGAGACCGATAGAATAAGTACTGGGCTTACAAAAGAATAAGTCCCGGGGTCGATTTGCTCGACTAAAAGGCGGTGCTCCAGCATGGCCTCAGTCAAATGACTGAAACAAGTAAAAGAGTAAAAGAGTAAAGAGTAACAATAAGAACAACAACAGCTGTAACAAGAGCCATAACGATCTGAGTTTGCCTCTGCGTGTCGCCTGAAAAAGCAGCCGAATCTACTGCCACACACACGGATCGCATCTAAATCGACAACCGAAACTCCAGAGTTCTCTCCCTTGCTGTTTTAAGAAGAATTGTTATTAACACTAAAGTTTTTTTTCTTTTTGTTACAGTTATAATTCCATTAAAGGAAATACTATTTTCGGCTTCACACATGTTAGGCTGCGCTTAATTATGCATGTTTGATGTAGTACACTCTTCGGAGATATTGAATAGCAGTTGATATGGCTGTCATTGTTGTTGTTGGGGTGGGTATGGGGTGGTTGTGCTGGTGGGGGCGGCGGCGGCGATGTTGGTGGTGGTGGTGGTGATATATCTAGTCGCAGGTCAAATCTAACGCGGCAGTTATATAATAGAAGATACAAAATCTGGATTTTCGCACGCAAACACGTATGTTTGTATGGATGTATGTATCTACGTATGCGTTTCTGTGTGCGTGCGTGTATGTCTTTCGGTTTGTACTATATTTATCTCCTACCATCGCTTGACAAACCGGTGTTAGTTAATTTACCTCCTCCAACATAGCTACGCGGCAAAAGAACGTTAGAAGGTGTAATAGATTTACAAATAAATCATGTCATCGATTTGTTCGACTAAACATCTCAAAGGGGTGCCAAAACATGGCTGCAGTCTAATGACAGAAATAAGTAAATGATTATATATATATATATATATATATATATATATATATATATATATATATATATATATATATATTGCACAAAGTATGTGTAGCGGTTTTTAAATCAAAGCTGGACATCTTCCTGTCAAGAGTCCCAGATGAACCTACCTCACGGCAAGAGGTGCAAATGAGAGTAGCTGTATCAAACTCCATTCTTCACCAGGTGCCACATATTAGACGAGGTTCGTCGCAATAACAGTGTAGCACAAAACGGCGGTGCATCAGCATGGCCGCAGCTCTGAGATGAAACTAGAAAAAAAAAATATATATATATATACACATATATATGAATATATATATATATACACATATATATCAACAGATAGCTAGACAGACAAGCAGACAGACAGACAGACAGACAGATAGCTACACAGACAGACAGACCGACAGATAGATAAATAGATAGATATAGATAGATAGATAGATAGATAGATAGATAGATAGATAGATAGATAGATAGATAGATAGATAGATAGATAGATAGAGGGATGAATGGATGGATAGATAGATAGATAGATAGATAGATAGATAGATAGATAGATAGATAGATAGATAGATAGATAGATAGATAGGTAGATAGATAGATAGTTTGTGAGAGTGTGAAGTACATCCATATGTTATGGGTTATCCTAGGATACAACAGTGAATACATGTTTACATTTTTAAACAAAGCAAAAACGTGCTAATATAAAGAATACACGCAAGAGTGAGAGAATCGCATTTCTGCTCGCCCTCATCTGAATACTCTTTGTGTGAGCACGTTTCGCTTTGTTTCAAAAATGTAAACATGTGTAAACACATGCTCTGACAGACGCACAAAGACACGGAATACATGCGTATGTATGCACAGGTGTGTGTTGGTTATGTGTTTATGTATGTATGTATGTAGAAAGGAACATGCGCATGTGTGTATGTGTGTGTGTGGTGTGTGTGTGTGTGTGTGTGTGTGTGTGTGTATGCATATATATACATATACAAATATATATATTAGAAACATGAACTTATAATACAACATATGATTATGTATATATATATGGTACATATATACGTATATACA
>NW_021826573.1:10000-12940 GCF_006345805.1 Octopus sinensis | reverse complement strand
GTGTTGTGTGTCTGTGTTTGTCCCCCTAGCATTGCTTGACAACCGATGCTGGTGCGTTTATGTCCCCGTTACTTAGCGGTTCGGCAAAAGAGACCGATAGAATAAGTACTGGGCTTACAAAGAATAAGTCCCGGGGTCGAGTTGCTCGATTAAAGGTGGTGACCCAGCATGGCCGCAGACTGAAACAAGTAAAAGAGTAAAAAGAGTATATATGTGTGTGTGTATATATATATATATATATATATATATATATATATATATATATATATATATATATATGTATGTATGTATGAACATTTTAACATATATACCTTTATATACATACATACATAAATACATACATACATGCAGGTATCTAGGGGTGGATGAAAACATATCTTACAATGGCATATGTACCAAAACACACGTCAAGAAAGAATATTGCAGCTGAATAAAGAAAATTTGGACTTCAGAACTCTCTGCATTCAACAAAACAGTGTTCCACAATGTGTTTGCGGTACCAGTACTCATACCAACGTTTGGGCTGCTTGATTGGACGCTTGATAAGATCCAAAGCACCGAAAAATACTAAGAAGCACACATAATTTCCACACAAACAGTGATATAGAGCGCCCCTACCTAAAACGGAAACAAGGCGACCGAAGTTTAATATCGATCAAAAATGCCTTTGAATTTCGTATTATAGCCCTTTGGCAACATCTTTTAAACACCAAGTGTCGAAGTGCATTCCTTGACCAAGTTTTATGCATACATGGGGCTGATAACATCAGAAGACTAGGAAGGCAGCTCCACATTCCTTCTCTGACAAACCAAGAATACATGCCCAAAGAAGTCGCACGACTCTACCGCAACATATCATCAGATGAAAGGATGATCCTGTATAAGCAGAAGAGTATGCATGGATATGTTAGTAGAAAACCCAGAGATGATAGTAACATTGATCATCAAAGTAGTCTGTCATGGAGGAAAAACCGGATTACTACTTCCCACTTTGGAGGGTATGCGTTTGCTATCCAGGAACAGGAAATATCAACCAAATATCTGAAGCACAAAACGGACAGAGATGCGGGAAAAGCCGTAAAATGTGACAACCGATTCAGATTTTGTGAAGTTCAAACTGAAGATATTATTCATATCATAAGCAGTTGACGGAAATGTCATCACGGTATTATCTACCGATGAGACATGACGTTGCAGCTAGGACACTCTATAATGAAATCCGTCGAAAGGATAAACCCGTGGACAAAGACATAAGAACCCAGAATATGGTAGAAGCCAGAGTCACTCATAATAAAAAGGAATACTGGTGGAATGTACCAGTGAGGACCTCAATACAGTGTAAGAACGACATACCTGATTTGGGATAGAGAAGAGAAACTGTATAATTGTGGAAACTAGCTAAAGATCGGTGAAAAAGAGAATACCTACGCTCAACTATCTGCGGTTACTCTATGCAGATTACAAGTTCAGGTTTATACTTGAAATTATTGGAGTGCTGGGATATGTAACAAACTGCTTAAATACCAATCCTGAGAAATTGGATTTCTCAAAAACCAGAAAGGATACAGCTAATTCGAAGACTACAGATCCAATCCGTCACTAGAACTGTAAAAAGTTTACCATTCAAATATATGGGCTTGTCTAGATATACAACTATATGCGTCAGAATACATACATAAAACAAAAACATAGACATCTGCACATATACAAAAATAGCCAGTTGTTGATGTTGAAATTCTAATGAAGGAGCCTTGGATCTAGGTTAGAAACCGGCTCTCTATCTATTGGCAAGAAATCTTGAAATGAAACTAAACAATGACAAACATACATACATACATACATACATACATACATGCATGCATACATACACACATGCATACATACACACACTTACATACATATATACTTACATACATACATATATACATACATATATACTTACATACATACACACATACATACATACACACACAAACATACATACATACATACATACATACATGCATGCATGCATACATACATACATACATGCATGCATGCATACATACACACACATACATATATACATACACACACATACATACATACATACATACATACATACAAACATACATACATACATACATACATACATACATACATACATACATACATACATACATACATACATACATACATATTCTATACTGAATATTCACAAATTACCCATTTCGATTCTACGGGAGATTCTCAAAGTTGGAACGTAAGCTTGAATATTCTCTGAGTACACAGAATATTCTGAAGAACATAACAATCACTAATTGTCCATTACGAAACAATTACGGTGAAGAAACATTACTATTTGCTACTATATTTCGGTTACCCGTTGCTAGAAAGAAGAAGTTGCGTATAGCCTCCATGCCTTAGCGTGGTGAAAATGTCAGGAAAATATAGTGCACGGAAAATGCTTCCTGCAAGGAAATATAATACATACAAAGCTTATAATACGGCATAATCACAAGGTGTATGTGTGTGAAAAAAATTAGATAACGATAAAGTGCAAGCGACCCGAGTCGTAAAAAGGGATTAGAGATGGATAAATCTCCGAAATAAGGAGATAAAAATGTTATTAATGTTACAACAAATTCATGACAATTTATCAGTTCAGAGATATAACATTTCTGAGAAAAAACTCTCGCTGAATACATGCAAGAATTTAAAAATTCTAATTTCCTGTTCAAGCCATTTCCGTCTTGGGACAGGTTTGATATTTTCTCTTTGATGAAAAACATACTTAATCAGGAAATGCGGATGTGTATTATCACACTCAGAATTATTCATTTTTTTTAATGACTTTGTGTCCTTCAAAGACCGAATTTGCTTCAATAATTCTGTATCGTGTCTTTTTGGGTTTCTCAAAAATATGCATAAGTTAACTGTATATTGTTTTGGAAGAATTAT
>NW_021826573.1:0-5000 GCF_006345805.1 Octopus sinensis | reverse complement strand
GACTGTGTGTGCGTGTCTGTATTTATACATACACATATATCCATACACACATACATACACAAACATACATGTGTGCGTGTGAGTGTGTGTGTGTGTGCGTGTGTGAGTCTCTGTGTGTGTATGTGGCAACTAACCATAAATTGCCTAAATCAGATTATAGAAAAAATACTCAAAAATGCCAAACAACACATACAGGCAAATATATATATATATATAAAAAAAAACAAATTATGATATATTCTGGTTGTTTTTAATTCTTACAATGGTCTAATGCCATAATGGCATCTAATACCATGTTCTTCATATTGCATTGTCTCAGGTGTTGTAAATTCCTCGTTTAACCAGAATCTCCATGATCAACGCACATGTTATTCCTCTTCCTCCACCTCCTCCTCTTCCTTTCTGTCTCTCTCTCTGTCTCTGTATCTCTCCTTCTTTTACACGCACATATACACATATACACACATACTAAGGCTATACAAACTTACATACGAGTTACGTATTCCCACTGCAAACAAAACACATCAACTTTAACAAAAGATATGGTTAACATCCCCAGCATCATTACCACGACAAACCACTGCCACCCACAACACCACCATACCACCACACAACCACCACCACCACCCCTTCCATTACCACCAGCATCAAAGTCACAAACAAGAACAAAAAGAAAAACGATCATAATAACATGGAACCGACAAGGGAGTCTTTTCTGTACGGAAATAGCTAATCTCTATAGTTACGACAACACTCCACTGCTTTTCAAAAGGCAGGACACATTTGATAACATGGTCTGATATGATAGTGCATCTTAAAATTAAAACGAGATGGTCACAGACGGAACAGCTTTGGTCAGAAGCGCATTCGTAACAATTTCGGTCACATTTTAATATAGGTTATACACCATCCAGAACATTCATGAACTAAGATTCAAGAATAGGCCCAAGAAAGAGTACGACCGTGAATACAACCGGCAGAACTGGTGCCTCTCTGATGGGTTTCTGGGGTAATGTTACTTGACTAGGGAAGGGGGCATAGCTCGTAGGTTAGGGAGTTTCTCTTGATTGGGCCACTACTTCTCCGCATTGATTGGTCACATCTATGGTACTACTGACTTGTGATTAGTAAAAGGAAAATGTAAAGTTCCCTCCCGAGTCCTGTAGACTTACAAGGGCCGGTTTCCAGGCTCCCATATCGTATATATTCCTCACCCGGACGGGACGCCAGTCCGTAGCCGGTTTGCTCATTTTTGCCGGCTGAGTGGACGGGAGCAGCATGAAATGAAGAGCCTTGCTCAAGGACACAATGTGTCGCTCGGTACAGGAATCGAAACAGCAATCATATGACCATGAGCCCAGCACCCAAACCACTAAGCTACGCGCCTCAACCATCAAATATCACACTGTTGCAGAAAAGAAGGTTCTTATCCGCCGTCGGATTCTTTAGGAGACTTAATGGTAGAGAATGAGACAGTTGGGTAATATCCAAATCTCTGGTGGTAATCCTTGGGAATATGGCCGAAAAGTGCAAATGACTATTGCCCCAGGAGGTGGTCCCTAAATCCCTATCACCCCTAAATCCCTATTGCCCATAAAGAGGAGATGTTTGAGGAGTCGACTCGCCGCGACTCTCCTTAGTATAACTTGGCAGAGAAAATGGATGAATGGATGGATGGTTATGTATTACAACATATGTTTTCGTCAAGCACGATTACAAGAACAACAACAACAACATTAAACAATATACTGCTTCCAACCGGACGACAACCGGCATCGCGATCGTTGCTAAAGGCAACAGCATCGACTTCAACTCGAAAAACAAAATCAAAATTTACGACTCTTACTAACACTAATACCGCATCCTCTGCCAAATAACTACAACGATGACATAATCAACAACACTGGAGTCCGACTAGCTGAAAATAGCAGCTTAATCTCCCTCTTAACATAGACGCGTGAGGTAAGACTGGCTTCCAGTCTCGGTGTAACAAGACACCATGAACATCGTCAACATCGTCATTATCATCATCGTCGTCGTCGTCATCATACTACTCCACCTTCTCCCCCACTTCAACATCATCATCATTATATCCACCCTCCTCAAACTTCTCATTCTCTTCCTCGCTGTCATCCTCATCACTATCATCATCATCATCGTCATCATCATTATCATCATCATCATCAACTCACCTCAAACATAAACTCACCATCATCGAGGCCGCCGAAGTATATCATCATCATCATCATCATCCTCATCATCATCATCATCCTCCTCATCATCATCATCATCATCATCATCATTGTCATTGTCTTCACCACTACCACCACCATCGCATCCCACCTCACAACCAACAATAAAAGCATAAAGACAAGAACACAATGGCCGTGGCGTCCCAAGCAAACCCACAACTATTTCATTTCTTTCCATCACCTTTTATCTCTATCGGGAGTTGAACACGGCAAAGATTCGAACACCACTCACACATACACACTAACACACACACACACACACACACACACACACACACACACACATACACATATCACATATATCCCACAAACACATAAACTAACATATGCACGTACACACAAATACATATATATATGCATATATATAAGTGTAATTATGTATAAAATACATCTGCATATATGTATCAATCTGTTTATGTATATATATGTATGTGTATATATATATATATATATATATATATATATATATATACACCTATATACATATATACATATACAAGCACAAACACACATAGACGCGTGTTTATGGTGCGTGTATGTATATATGTGTGCATTTATGTATACACTATACATACATACATATGAATAGAGCGTGTACAGGTTTCCAGGTGTATACAGAAGCATAAACTTATATATTTATGTATATGTATGTATATATATATATGTATAAATACATTCATATGTGTGTGTGAGTGGGAAAATGGGAGGGAGGAAGAGAGATGGACTGAGCGATGCTTTGAGATAACGCGTATTCATACATACACGAAATGGTCGTTACAAAAGACTTTTTTTTTAAAATCTATTATCAGCGGTCTTTTGTGTATTGTTGTCATTACATGGACTGCGGCGAATATAACGTGTGTATATGTACGTACGTATGTACGTATGTATGTATGTATGTATGTATGTATGTATGTATGTATGTATGTATGTATGTATGTATGCATGCATGCATGTATGTATGTATGTATGTATGTATGTATATATGTATGCATGTATGTATGTATGCATGTATGTATTTATGTATGTATGTATGTATGTATGTATGTATGTATGTATGCATGCATGTATGTATGTATGTATATATGTATGTATGTATGTATGTATGTATGTACGTTTCTATTTTTATAACTCTCTGCCTATGTACAATATATATACACATCATATATATACATATAAATATAGATATGTATATCTATATATACATATGTATATATATATACTTATATACACAGAGACACACACATATATATATATATATACACAACATTTTATATGTATATATACATACACAACATATATATATATATGCATAAACACACATACGTATATATTCTCGTATGTTATATAATATTCTTGCATTGGAATATTGCTGATATGCTGTATAGTGTGAGTGTGGTGTGTATCTCTATGTATATTCCGATATGCGTCTGGGAACATCTATACATGAATATACGTCTGTGTGTGTGTGTGTGTGTGTGCGATATTTATGTGAATGGGTTTCAACAGCTGTGCACGCGTGCGCACCTGCGTGAGGGTGTATAATGAGCAGCGTTCATGTACAGGCTTCGTAACCATATACCTGCCTGTTCGTGTGCCTTCTTCCCCCCCCCGTCTCATTGTCTTGTCCCTTTCTCTTCTTTCCCCCTACGTCTATCTTTGTCACAATCGTCTGTTTCAGATTCAGCGGAGATATAAAAATACATCAAACCTCTTTCAATATGTCGTCGGCAGCTCGCAATCACGAAACACGGGAAATAATGACGCCATGTTAACTAACAAAGATTTCAGAAGAATCGTAACAAAATTTTCGGTTATGTTATACGCACTGGCTTTCCCCTCCTGGGGTAAATAAAACCAGTTGTTGACATGAAATTAACAACGGCAGCTATGTGAATGTGTTTACGCATGTGTGAGTGTGTGTGAGCATGCGTATATGTGTGTGTGTGTGTATGGGTGTGTGTGTGTGTGTGTATGGATGTGTGTATGGGTGATTGATCATATAAATTCGCACTTCTCTCGCAGGAGTTTATTCCCAGAACATTGATTACAGAAGATGAGTTTGTTAAGTATATATTATGTGTATATATATATATATATATATATATATATAATATATATATATATATATATAACAGACACAAATATCTATATCTGTACACACATACAATATTCATACATACATAAATATATTATATATATATAAATACTCATATATGCATATATATTATATATATATATGTATATATATACATATATACCTACGTATATAAGTATAGATATATATGGGTATATATGTATATTTATAAGTATATAATGATATACACAACACATAAATACATATAAGAAAATACATACAAACACACTCACATACACACATATGTAATAGAGGAAGTGATATATATGTATATATATATGTATATATATATATACATTTATATGTATGTATGTATGTATCTTTGTATGTATGTATGTATGTATATAAGTATGTATGCATATATAATAAACGGAGTTGCAAAATTTCTTCGACAAGATTATTAGTAGACCATAGATGTCCTTATAGTTGTTGATTTTTTGGTGCTTTAGTGGTGCTTTGGTGTTGGTGTTGTTGTTGTTGGTGGTGGTATTGGTGGTGGATGGTGTAAGTTGTGATATGGCAACAATGGAGGTGGCAGCGGTGATGGTGGTGGTTGCTTTATGTGTGAATGTGTGCATATATGTTGGTATATTTATATCTACACACACACA
>NW_021826572.1:0-12495 GCF_006345805.1 Octopus sinensis | reverse complement strand
ACGCAACCCACCCACCCCCATATATAGCTTCCTCTCTGTCTATCTATCTATCTATCTATCTATATATCTATCTATCTATCTATCTATCTATCTATCTATCTATCTATCTATCTGTCTGCTGTCTTTCTATCTGTCTGTCTTGTCTATCTATCTATCTATCTATCTATCTATCTATCTATCTATCTATCTATCTATCTATCTATCTAGCTAGCTAGCTAGCTAGCTAGCTATCTGTCAATCTATCTGTCTGTCTGTCTGTCATTTAATGCACATCTCACTGGATAGAGTACTTTTGTTTTTGTTGATCTTACCTTAACGGAACAGTTAATCCATCTGTTTAGGTATCTATCTGTTTGTCTATGCGTGTATGCATGGATGGAGGGATGGATGTGTGTGTGTGTGTGTGTGTGTGTGTGTGTGTATGCAGACATAGATGGATGGATGGATGGATGGATGGATATTTGACTGCGACCCTTCTCTACGCCTCTCGCTACCCCTCTTTATATAAATGAAGAAACTATTTAGGTGAGAAGAGGCACAAACGTTCTCTGAAGTTTTCTCTCTTTATTATTTTTCTTTTATCGATATTCCCACACGAACTTCTTATCTCTTCACTGGGAACTAATCTACACGTTTTTCTTCACGCACGTTGTCGTCAGCGTTCCAAGGTCATGTGACTTCATCGGCCAGCGAGTTGACCTCGGGACAACGGCAACTGCGCGTTGTTGCTGTTGTTGTATTAATGGCCGCTGGTGTCTTTGTGTGTAAACTTATTGTTGTCTGTTATCAATGCAAAATTCTCAAGTACTTTTTTCTATGGGATGTTTAGAATGTTGAAAATTAGAGGCGCTATTGTTGTTGTTTTGCTATAGGAGATTGGAGATCGCTGATCAATAATAGATCAGAAGTTCTCTATAATTTCAATTTCCTAGTATATTACGGGCTATGCAAACTATGACCGGTGAATTTCGCCTGGAGAGTGAAATAAATAAATAAATAAATAAATAGATAAGTGGCTGTGTGGTAAGTAGCTTGCTTACGAACCACATGGTTCCGGGTTCAGTCCCACAGCGTGGCACCTTGGGCAAGTGTCTTTTACTATAGCCTCGGGCCGACCAAAGCCTGTGAGTGGATTTGGTAGACGGAACTGAAAGAAGCCCATCATATATATATCGATATATATATATATATATATATGATATGTATGTATGTATGTATGTATGTATGTGTGTATATGTTTGTGTGTCTTTGTCCCCACAACATCGCTTGACAACCGATGGTGGTGTGTTTACGTCCCCGTCACTTAGCGGTTCGGCAAAAGAGACCGATAGAATAAGCACTAGGCTTACAAAGAATAAGTCCTGGGGTCGATTTGCTCGACTAAAGGCGGTGCTCCAGCATGGCCGCAGTCAAATGACTGAAACAAATAAAAGAGTAAACGGGTAAATGAATAAATAAATAAGAAGGAAAAAATGTAGACATGGCTGTGTGGTAAAGAAGCACCATCTTTTTGGGGTTTTGTTTTTTGGCAACTATGTAGTTACCGGTTCAATCCCATTGCGCAGCATCTTCAGCAAGTGTGACCTGCTATGGCCTTGAGCTGAAAAGTGACTTCTGAATCTAATTGTTTGTCGGAAACTGTGTAGAAGCCCGTGCATACATACATACATACATATATTCTTTTATTTGTTTCAGTCATTTGACTGCAGCCATGCTGGAGCACCGCCTATAGCCAGCAAATCGACCCCAGGACTTATTCTTTGTAAGCATAGTATTTGCCGAACTGCTAAGTGACGGGGACATAAACACACCAGCATTGGTTGTCAAGCGATATTGGAGGTGGGGGGCAAACACAGACACACAAACATATACATATACATATATATATGTGTGTGTGTGTGTGTGTGTGTGTGACGGGCTTCTTTCAGTTTCCGTCTACCAAATCCACTCACAAGACTTTGGTCGGCCCGAGGCTATAGTAGAAGACACTTGCCCAAGGTGCCACGCAGTGGGACTGAACCCGGAATCATGTGGTTCGTAAGCAAGCTACTTACCACGCAGCCACTCTTGCGCCTATAAATATATATATATATATTCTTTTACTTGTTTTCGTCATTTCACTTCGGTCATGCCGGAGCACCGCCTTTAGTCGAGGAAATTGACCCCAGGACTTATTCTTTGTAAGCCTAGTGTTTATTCAATCGGTCTTATTTTGCCGAACTGCTAAGTTACAAGGATGTAGACACACCAGCATCGGTTGTCAAGCGATGGTGAGAGGACAAACACAGACACACAAACCTAGAGCATATATATACATAACACACACACCACACACACACCAACACACACACATATATATATATATATATATATATATTATATATATATATATACACATATATATGACGGGCTTCTTTCGATTTCCGCCCACCAAATCCGCTCAGAGAAGACACTTTTCCAAGGTCCCATGCAGTGGGACTGAACCCAGAACCACTTGGCTGGAAAGCAAGCTTCTTACCACACAGCCTCACCTGCGCCTTATGTCCATCTATCTTCCTGCCTTTAGGCTTTCACTTCATACACGCCAGCTCAATTTGATTTGTTCTCAGTCGAAAAACGCCTGTTGTTATTTCTTGTTGTTTGTTATCGTAATTGTGTACCATGCTCTCCGTTTGTTTGTTTGTCTTTTTTCTTTGTCTTTATTGCCATACACATTCGCTAGCGTTCTTATAAAGGATTTTTCTGTAGAAAAGGTTCTCAAATCGAAGTACACGTAATTAAGGAGATAGGTGAAGTTTGTAAAAGCAGAAGGAATTTTAAGTAACCTCTACCAAAGAAACACAACTCGTGTATCTAAAACTGTCTGGAGAGTTCTGTTGCTCTTTCCATCCACTTGTTAAAAAAAAAAAAACTTTTCAGCAAAGTTTACTGTCCAAAATATATTTTGTGCAAGACTGAAAGTAATATTTGGTCATCTCTCTGAAAAGTTACTTCTTAGAAGGAACCAAACTCATCTATTTAAACACACCTCCAACATGTTATCTCGGATTCCCTCTTAAACATGCATACACCGCCTTCTCTTCTCTCCATAACTGTTCCCTATAGAATCGTATTCCCACCTAGCCCCTAAATCTTTTTTCTTTCTTTCTTTCCCCTCACTTTTCCTCGTTCTCCATTTTCCACATTCTTTTCTTACCTACATTCTGATGAAGGAATAGCATCCGAAACGTCGACACAAACTCTTCCTTTTAAGCGTTTAAATATAATAGTTGCTAAAACTTGCCACGTGTTGTCTTCTTTCCTGACTTATCTAATATATATTAAACTAAGTGAAATTCGTTTCTTACATAGACACAAGGCCAGAGATTCGGTAAGAAGTTTGCTCCCCAACCACATGGTTCCCGCTTCAGTCCTACGCTTAGCACCTTCGGCAAGTGTCTTCTACTAAAGCATCGGGCCTATCAAAGCCTTATGAGTGGATTTAGCTGACAGAAACTAAAAGAATTCCGTCGTGTAACATCGATGTTCACATACTGCTTTTAGGAGTAAAGGCCTAGATATTGACGGGTAAAAGCTAACAACATCAAACTGCGTAAAGTTTGGTGAATTTGTAGTTATGCTTATGGCTAATCTATTTAAACCAAGCTATTACTGACTTACTATTCTTCAAAATTCGCAAATTTAATTCACTATCTAACTTAGTTAAAATACGATCCAAAATATATTTGCTAATAATACCTATTTCATTTTTTGCCGGATTAATAAATCTATATTTAGGGTTTCTAATAAAATTGGCTTTATGGTCTTTTAGGTTAATAAAAGCGGGTCAGGCGGGGGTGGGGGGAAGATATTCCATCCTATCGCTAATCTTAAGATTGTTAGCTATTCTTCTTGCCTCCAAATTCACCTCTTTTTATACATTTGTGTTATCTTTTTCGTATGTACCTCTGACGCTATTCGAATTTAGTCGCTTGTAAACGTCCTTATCAATCGCATATAAGTTTCTTGTCTTATCAGAATTAACGAACATCTTATTCGAGTTGTTAATTTCTTTAATTTTTTTTCTTTCATATTTCTCTGTAATTGGTTGCTATATTTACGGAATATAATTTTTCTAATGAGTTTGAAAAGATCTTTTGCGAAGGCTTCTAATTCCGGAATAGGTGGTGAGTTCCTGGAAGATTTAAGTCCGTATTTATTTCCGTTGGATTTCTGTTTGGTTTCAAAGAAGAAGGCTTTTTATCTCAATCTTCAAACAAACTCTTCCGTTTTCTCTATAAGACTTTTGAGATATTGCTTTTGTGTAGGGTTAGGTTTATTTTTCTGCGAAAATCTATCTATCTATCTATCTATCTATCTATCTATCTATCTATCTATCTATCTATCTATCTATCTATCTATCTGTCTGTCTGTCTGTCTGTCTGTCTGTCTGTCTGTCTGTCTGTCTGTCTATTTATATATATTATATTATATTATATTATATTATATTATATTATATTATATTATATTATATATAAAGTTAGCGAGCTGGTTAAAGGCGACGAGCTGGCAGAATCGTTAGCACGCCGTGCGAAATGCTGAACAGTATTTCGTCTGCCGTTACGTTCTGAGTTCAAATTCCGCCGAGGTCGACTTTGCCTTTCATCCTTTCGGGGTCGATACATTAAGGACCAGTTACGCACTGGGGTCGATATAATCGACTTAATCCCTTTGTCTGTCCTTGTTTGTCTCCTCTGTGTTTAGCCCCTTGTGGGTAGTAAAGAAATAGGTATTTCGTCTGCCGCCACGTTCTGAGTCCAAATTCCGCTAAGGTCGACTTTGCTTCTCATCTTTTCGATGGAATAAGTACCAGTTACGCACTGAGGTCGACGTAATCGACTATCCCCCTTGTCCGCAAAATTTTCAAGGCCTTCTGCCTAGAGTAGAAATAATCATATAGATCTGCTAAATGAGAATTAACGGGGAGTTGAATACTACTACTGCTGCTGCTGTTGCTGCTGCTGCTGCTGCTGCTGATGATGATGATGATGATAATGCCCTAATGCAGTACCAGGCAGTGGCTCTCATGGCTTCTGATCTTAACTGATTGGAAGTTTTATCATGTACAGTGTTTTGTCTTGGTATAAAAGATGGGTCACAGCAAATATTCTGCTCAATACCACAGATTTGCTTGTCAGTTGTTTGACCTTAACCAGTTGAGCATGTCCCTTAGCGGCTGACGATATGTGCATCTCTGATCACGAGTAGAAGTAGTGGTGGAGCATCATAGCCATCTGTTGAGAGGGATTCTTTGGAGTTTGAATAATTCACCTCTGGAAACATGGGTGCTTCGTTCAACATCCTTAAACAACCCTTATTCAGGGACCTTTTGAGCGGGATGGGTTTACTTGACCAGAAGAAAATTCTAACTGGGCCCCACCTGCAAGGTCATCCGCTGTTTATCTTGATATAAGATCAAGATATGGTTGTGATGCATGTGTCTAGTGTACCCTTATCAGACGGGTAGTCATGATGGGTATACTGAGCTTCGTATATTTTATCCCAGTGTCACTTTGATGGCATGCGCTGCTCTCTCACTCAATAATAATAATAATAATAATAATAATAATAATCCTTTCTACTATAGGCAATGTTTTACTGGTACTTAATTTATCGACTCCAAAAGGATGAAAGGCAAAGTCAACCTCAGTGGAATTTGATCTCAGAATGTAAAGACAAACGAAATACCGCTAAGAATTTCGTCCGGAGTGCTAACGATTTTGCCAGCTCGCGGAAGGAGGTCCAGGTTAAATAAGATAGTCCCTAAATACATAAATACTGGGTGACAAAAAAATCTGAGAAAGAGAGAGGAAATGAGAGTGTGTGTGTGTGAATGTGTATGTGTGCGTGCGTGTGCGTATGTGCACGCATGCGTGTTTGTGTGTGTGTGAGAGAGAGAGAGAGAGCGAGAGAGAGAGAGAGAGAGAGAATGAGACATCACTGCAATTCAATACCTTAAAGCAATTTGTATACTTGAGGGAAAGAGAGATAGATAGATAGATAATGAGAGAGAGAGAGAGGGAGAGAGAGAGAGGGGGGTGAAACAGCTGACATTGTCGTTAATCACAAAGTACCGAAACGAAAATTAGCTCCAACTGAGAATTGAAACCGTGTCATACATATTACATCTAAAACTGTGATACTCCGCCTTACGTAAACCAGAATATGTTTCAATCTCTGCAACCACGACCACCTCCATCATTAGAGCCAACAACACCACCATCACCACCACCAAGTTACATGTGGTCCTAATTATATATATATATATATATTATATATATAATATATATATATATAATAATATATATATATATATATATATATATATATATTTAAAACGAGAAGGCCACGGCTAGAAAGCTTTTGCAAATAAAGTCCTATTTAACAGTAGAACAGTTTCGCTATCACCGCCACCACCACTGTTCTACGACTGCTACTCCTATCACCACCACCACCACACTTCTTTTACACTAACACTGCAGTACAGCTGTCGCCACCACCACCAAAACCACCACCACCACTACTACTACTACTACATCACCACTATACCACTGCCCGCGCTACCGCAACTACTACAACCTTTAGACTTCATGTTCAATACCACTGTACCACTACCACCATCACTTCTATATTCATCATTATTGCTATCACCACTGCAACCACCACCACCACATCAAATACCACTACAACCACCACTGCAACTACTACCACCACCACTACCACCACCACCACACAACTACACCGTCACCACAACCACCTCCACCACCACCACAACCAAGCCATAACAGTTATCAACACACCACCGCCTCTACACCGCCACCAGCACAACATTAACACCACCGTACTTCAACTGCTACCACTCCTACAATCATTGCCACCACCACCACTACTACTACCACCACCACCACCACTGTCCAACAGAAATTATTTTTCAGTATTTTTTTTTCATTATTTTTCTCCAAATTCTCTTCTTTTTAGTTATTTTTGACAAAACATCAGCGACATCAGATTGAGGATGTTTATTTGTTTACACACAATAAACCTTTTTACACACAACACAACATTTTCCATTTATTTATTAACAAACAAAACAAACCGTATGTATACATACCATATTATTTATGTATACAATAATTATTATACATAACATTATATTGTAAATATATATATTCAACATAATCATTTATGGAGTCGTCGTCTGCTTCGCTATGGCTACCTTCTTACAGTTTCATCATTAGGCAGATTTGTCTAATTATTATTACTAAATACAATCTCCACATGCATTTTATAAATATAAACATAAATATTTAATAATAAATAACAGATAATAAATAATTCTTTAAATGTGTCGTCTGCCCCGCCATTAGAGAAGATAGTCCGTGCCTGCAAGAACAAAGAGAGCATTTCGGGTGTCGTCGCCACCCGTTCAAATAGTTTTCTTTAATAAGTTTACTTTGTACTTAATTAGTAATTAGTCGGCAATATTTTGTTTATAATATATATTTCTTCTTTTATTTTTACCCCTCAATTTATATTTCTTTACGAGCGTCTCCGGTTATTTTCGGTATATTCCGCCTATTTCTTTTCTGTTTATATTGAAGGGCTCCTGCTATTCTGCTTCACCCCACTCTCTCTTTATCATTCCTTTTTTCCCTTTCTATTTGGCTTCCTTTCTGTTCTTTCTTTCTTTCTTTCTTTTTCTCCTTGCTTTCGCTTTCTCTATCCGACTTACTTTCCAATCCCCTCTCATTTGTTACAATATTTCTCTATTTTCTCTCTCCCTGACGAAGCTCCTTTCCAAACGACACCTTTCTTTCCCTCATATATCTCCTTCCCTCTCATTCTTTGTCAGTCTGTTCTCTCTCTCTCTCTTTCCTTCCCTCTTTCACTCTGTTATTGTTTTATTCTTTCACTATTCGCTGTCTTTCTCTCTCTCTCTTTCTTCCTGCTATTCTCTCTCTCTTTCATTTCTTTTTTCCTCCGCCTTCTTATCCCCTTCTCTCACTCTCTCTTTCCCTTCACTCTCTTTCTCTTCTCTCCAACGCTTTATCTCCTTCCTTATTTCCTCCCCTTTTTCCTTCTCTCTCTCACTGCATTTCTCACTACATTCTCTCTTTCTTTCTCTCTCTCTCTCTCTCTCTTCCATTACCATCCTCATACCGCTGTCTTTCTCCTCCCCCTGCCCGTTACTTCACTTCTCTTCCCCCCCCCCTATCGTTTTATACTTATCCTTCTACCTCTCCCTTCATTCTATAACCTCTTTTTCTCCCTCTTCTCCCACTCTCTTTCTCGCTCTCGTCTTCCCAACTTTATTCATACCTTCTGTCTGTCTGTCTGTCTCTGTCTGTCTCTCTCTCTCTCTATGTCTCTCTCTCTCTCATACACACACACATCTCCTTTTCAAACTTTATTTAATCCTTCTCTCTGTCGCTCTTTCTCCCCCCCCCCACCGACATCGCTTTCCTCTTCCCTCCACTTTCCCTCCCTCTCACTCTATACAACATTCTTTCAGCTCTCTCTTTCCTTACAATTCATCCCCTCCCCTTTCTTTAAACAACAATATCTCACCCTCCACCCTTCGTCAATCTCTCTCACTCTCTCAACAATAATAAACTCATCCCTCCTCACTTCTCTCTCTCTTTCTCTCCCTCTCTCTTTCTTTCTCTCTCTCTCCCTCTCTCTTTCTCTCTCTCTCAGAAACAATATCCTCCTCCTCCTCCTCCCTTCACCAATGTCCCACCCTTCCTCTCCCCACCTCTCATTCAACTTGGTCGTCGTTTGACCTTTTGCAATACAATATTATGTAAATCGTTAGCTGACGAAAGGCAAACCGAGAAGAAACTGTGAGAGAATGACAACAGTGTCAACGTTCTTGCTCTCTCTCCTTGTCCCCCTCTCCCTCTCTCCCTCTCTCCTTGTGTCTTTCTCTCTCGGTACAGGGTTATAGAGGGGACCCCCGACTGGTTGACAGGTAATGGCTTACCTGTTGGATTTGATACGCTATCAATTATGTCGTAACTTATACTCTGCTTGTTCTTTTACAAATCATTATCAACAGGCGATATATATATGTGTGTGTGTGTGTGTGTGTGTGTTTATGTTCAGCTATAGAAAAGACAATTTTATATTAAACTCATCGGTTACTCTATTGTGTTGTAGAGTACAAATGTATTATTCTTAAACAACACTATTAGCAACGGGGACTTCGGAGTTTCGGTCACCTAAGCCATCGTCTAGCTGGCTTACCTGGCTGAAACTTCGAAGTCCCTGTCATTAATATTCTTGTTTCGAGATAAAAGTTTTGTTAATATTTAGCAGAAGTAACGGAGGGACTCAGGAGCCGAGAGTTTCGTGCGCTGGCACTTAACGAACGGGTTACAGGTCGAAGTCTAGTGACCAGTTCGATAAGTGCCAACACACGAAACTCTCGACTCTTGAGTCCCTCTGATACTTCTGCTATAAATATAAATAAAAATATACATAAGCGCAGGAGTGGCTGTGTGGTAAGTAGCTTGCTTACCAACCATATGGTTCCGGGTTCAGTCCCACTGCGTGGCACCTTGGGCAAGTGTCTTCTATTATAACCTCGAGCCGACCAAAGCCTTGTGAGTGAATTTGGTAGATGGAAACTGAAAAAAGCCTGTCGTATGTATGTATATATATGTGTATATGTGTGTTTGTGTGTCTGTGTTTGTCACCCCAACGTCGCTTGACAACCGATGCTGGTGTGTTTACGTCCCCGTAACTTAGCAGTTCGGCAAAAGAGACTGATAGAATAAGTACTAGGCTTACAAAGTATAAGTCCTGAGATCGATTTGCTCGACTAAAGGCGGTGCTCCAGTATGACCGCAGTCAAATGATTGAAACAAGTAAAAGAGTATATACTCATTTTCTGAATTCCATTTTTCCTGTTTGCACCAAAATACATACATACATATATACATTCATATATATTTATATATATATGTGTGTATATATATATATTATATATATATGTATATATATATATATATATATATATATATATATATATATATATATATATATATATATATGATAGATCGCTAGCCACTAAACCTTTTTCTATTTTCTCTCTCTGTTTATTTCTGTGTTCCTTTCTGTCGAAGAGCGTAGGCTCGAAACGTAAAAAACTAATGCATCTATTTGTTGTTTACACACCTGTCTTCGTATGTTGTATTTTTGTAAATCCTCACTACACACACACATATATGTATATATACAAAATAGGACAAGAATGCAAAGCATCCAGACAGTTAGGTGATACAAAAAAGGGAAAACAAAACATCCAGATAGACGATACAATGAAAACAAAGATGGGCCATTCGGAGTATTCTTTCCTCAGTCGAGTTCCAGATTATGTTAGCAATTTCGGCTTGTTATACTCGAGATTGCTCCAATTTGGCCAACCCCAAGGAAAAACTAAGCTAAGAGCATTAGAATCTTTGGAAGAAATGTATACGAAAACAAGGACGAAAAAAAGAACGGAGAATGTTACACAAATACAAATAACAGGACATAACAACAGGTGTCTTTCGACTAAGGACGAATTAAATTAAGCTGGCATGTGTGGAAGTAAAGCCTTATCTTTGGATAACCTGGTGTATTTACATTTTATTTTTTACCTTTTACTTATGTTAGTCATTGGAGTACCGCTTTGAAAATCTGAGCTCCCATGTGAACTCCTTGATCATCGTGGACAACAACAGACGGATTAACTGACACCAAGAAAAGCAACTTAAGCTTGCTCTTTTACTTGTTTCAGTCATTTGACTGTGGCCATGCTGGAGCACTCCCTTTAGTCGAGCAAATCGACCCTAGAGCTTATTCTTTGTAAGCCTAGTACTTATTCTATCGGTCTCTTTTGCCGAACCGTTTACGGAGACATAAACACACCAGCATCGGTTGTCAAGCGATGTTGGGGAGGGGCGACAAACACAAACACACATACATACACGCACACACACTCCCCCCCCACACACATATATATATATATATATATACATATACACGATGGGCTTCTTTCAGTTTCTGTCTACCAAATCCACTCACAAGGCTTTGGTCGGCCCGAGGTTATAGTAGAAGACACTTGCCCAAGGTGCCATACAGTGGGACTGAACCTGGAACCATGTGGTTGGTAAGCAAGCTACTTACCACACACCCACTCCTATTGACGTGTTGGCGATGAAATAACAATGCAGTTTGTATCCAAAGAATGACCACACACCATTGTCATGGCAACGCAACGACCTCACCCACCCCACCATCAAAATTAAAACTATCACCTACACATTGCATACTTCCGCCAACCGCACACTTACACCACCACCGCAACCACATAATACTACGACATTAACACCATCACTATTACCATTACCACCCAGCACTACCACCACCACCTCCACCTACCTCAATCGTATCAACATCATCTCCCTCACACTACACACCACTGCCGCCGCCACCACCACCACCACCCCCACCACCACCACCACCACCACCAGCATCACCACTTCCGTCAACATCTGCATACCAATAGCGCTACCTACACTGCACGACATTAACACACATACCATCACCCACGTGCAAACACCACCACCACCACCACCGCGGCGCCGCCGCCACCACTAAACAAAGCCACCAATATTTACCTGCTTATCAGACGAGTGTCCTGTTGGTCCATCAAAACAACCCAAGGACTTAATGAATGAGGTCAATTAATTGTTGTACACACATACACACATACATACACACATGCATACACATACACATACATTCACACATTTACCCACATATACACACACACGTATAATATATATATACATATACATTTATATATATATACATACATGCATACATACATATGTACATATACACATACACTTGCGCACATATACACACGCACATATATATACATACATACACGTACATACACATATGCATACACATACAAACATACAGACACACACAAACGCTCCCATATATAAATGTGTGTGTATGTATATACACATTCACATACATGCATGCATACATATACACATACACACACGGGCACACACATATACATATACACGCACATACATATATACGTACACACAGATAGGCACATACACACACACATACGTACGTACACATACATACATCCATATTTGTATGATGCGAGGAAATATCTGAGGGGGAGTGTTTTCTACTTACTAAACCCAGACACGACAGGGTGTCACCGATGTAAGATGGCCAGTTGCAACAACGCATCGATCCACTGACGTCCGTTTCACTGGTCAAACACCTCCCCGACCCTACACCACCACAATTCCCCCTCCCCTCTTAACCAATATTTTGTAGACACCAAGACACCAGAACACACGACGCGCCCCCTTCAGTCTGTGGCACTCTGCTTCTTATTTCCTTTCTAGCAAAACAGCATCACGCCACAACATACAT
>NW_021826571.1:0-12536 GCF_006345805.1 Octopus sinensis | reverse complement strand
GACATACCTAGATCTGCAAGAAATAGCAGCCAAATCTCTTTCATTTCACATCCTACTGTCTTATTTATGTATATATGTGCGTATATGCTTGAGCCAGTGAGGGAGACCTCTACATGGTAGCTAGACCTGGTAGAAATAGCAGCCAAATCGCCCTCAAATCACACCCTACTCTCTTATCTATGTATATATGTATGAGCCAATGAGGGAGACCTCTACAGTGTAGCTAGATCTTGTGGAAATAGCAGCCAAATCTCCCTCAAATCACACGCTTTTGTCTCATCTATGTATATATGTATGAGACAATGAAGAAGACCTCTAAATCGTAGCTAGACCTTGTAGAAATAGCAGCCAAATCTCCCTCAAATCACACCTTACTCTCTTATCTATGTATATATGTATGTATGAGCCAATGAGGGAGACCTCTACATGGTAGCCTTGTGGAAATAGCAGCCAAATCTCCCTCAAATCACACGCATTTGTCTCATCTATGTATATATGTATGAGCCAATGAAGAAGACCTCTAAATCGTAGCTAGACCTGGTAGAAATAGCAGCCAAATCTCCCTCAAATCACACCCTACTCTCTTATGTACGTAGAGACCTAAACATGGTTTGTATATCTGCTAGAAATACCAGCTAAATCTCAATCAAATGTCATAGACTCCACGATCTTAAACAAAGACAGGTTAGAGAATGATGTTGGAGGAAGACGAAGACAAAATAGGATAAGACGCGATGGTCACAGCTGGAGAGGCTTTCGTCGAAGAGGGAAGGTTAAAACATCATCATCATCATCATCATAAACATCAATAAAAACAAAAGCGCGCACTGACTTAAATGTCGTCCATGGATACAGCTGAAAGAAAACGATGGGAAGGTCACAGCTGGAGCGCCATCGATCCGAGAACTGCTCGCTCGGTCACGACCACCCTGGGGCAAAATAATAACAACAACAACGAAAACAACAAGATTGAATAAAATAAACACAAGGTGTTTGTGTGTATAACTTACCACAGTAATTGGTTTAGCCATTATTAACTATATATGTATATATATATATATACACAGGTGTATATATACGCTATATAGATGTATATAAATATATATCGTCTTTGGTGAAGACTTAAATATATATTTCAATATCCTTTATCCGTCGTCTCGGGTCAAAATGTAGAATGAATAACAGTATGTATAAATATATGTATATATATGTGTGTGAGTGCGTATACCAAGTCAAACCAGAGTGTATATATATGTATGTATATATATATATAAAACCCTTATTCGTTGTAGACCTTCTTTATGATTCGGGGTGAAAACAGTCTCAGAATATATACACACATGCACAGTGTTGTGTGTCTATATGGTGTGCGTAAAAACCCGTGCGCGCACGTGTATATATAGCGTATAGGCGAGTGGGTGGGTGTGTATAAAAACACTCCGTTTTGTTTATATATGTGAGGTAGTGTGCGTGTATACTTCCTCTTCTGCTCTCACACGTCCTCTCTTTCTTTTTTTAATCTGTGTATGCGTGTATATATATATATATATATATATATATATATTTATACGCACAGTTATATATTACAAATATATGAATATAGCTTATGTATAATTATTAGAGTACGTATGTGAGTATATATATATATATATCTAAAAACGGGGGTGTTTCATATAAATAAATATATGTATGTATATATATATATATAATGAAATCGATGAATAGATTGGGTATACACTCCGTATATATACCTGCGTGTGTGTATATCAATGAGTATATATTCGCTATTTTATATATATATTGTATACATTTATATATATACACGCACACACAAATATATATATATATATATATATATATTAGTTAATTAATAAGGATATTTTGGCGTAGAAAATACCCCACAAAATAATCTGTCTGTCACAATGATACACACACATGTATATAAATATATCTATATATAGACAGAAATATACACATGTATGTATATATATATTATATATATATGTGTGTAGATGTCTAAGCACCTTGCATTGGTGAGTATAAGCCAAGAATTGATTAGTATAAAATACCTGTAGTATAATTTTATATATAGCTGTGACTGTTAATGACGTCACTGAGCTAATATATATTCATGAGCTTACGTTAGCTTGTAGAGGGAGGTACGGGGGTGCTGTGTTTTTGCAAATCTGTCTGTCAGTCTGTCAGTTTGTCTGTCTATCTGTCTGTCTGTCTGTCTGTCTGTCCGTCTGTCCGTCCGTCTGTCCGTCTGTCCATCTGTCTATCTGTCTATCTATCTATCTATCTATTTGTCTGTCTATCTATCTATCTATCTATCTATCTATCTTTGTCTATCTATCTATCTATCTATCTATCTATCTATCTATCTATCTTTGTCTATCTATCTATCTATCTATCTATCTATCTATGTCTATCTATCTATCTATCTATCTATCTATGTCTATCTATCTATCTATCTATCTATCTATCGATCTATCTTTGTCTATCTATCTATCTATCTATCTATCTATCGATCTATCTTTGTCTATCTATCTATCTATCTATCTATATATCTATCTATCTATCTATCTATGTCTATCTATCTATCTATCTATCTATCTATCTATCTATCTATCTATCTGTCTATCTATCTATCTATCTATCTATCTATCTATCGATCTATCTATCTATCTATCTTTGTCTATCTATCTATCTATCGATCTATCTTTGTCTATCTATCTATCTATCTATCTATCTATCTATCTATCTATCTATCTATCTATCTATCTATCTATCTTTGTCTATCTATCTATCTATCTATCTATCTATCTATCTATCTATCTATATATATCTATCTTTGTCTATCTATCTATCTATCGATCTATCTTTGTCTATCTATCTATCTATCTATCTATCTATCTATCTATCTATCTATCTTTGTCTATCTATCTATCTATCTATCTATCTATCTATCTATCTATCGATCTATCTATCTATCTATCCACCTACCTGTATGTCTGTCTGTTTGTCCATCCATCTATCTCTTCATTTGTCCACCTTCCATCTGTCTTTTTGTCTAGCTGTATGTCTGTCTATATGTCTCCCTATGTATGTATGCCCGTTGTATATATATATATATATATATATGTATGCATGTCTGTGTGTGTGTCCCCCCCAACATCACTTGGCAACCGATGCTGGTGTGTTTACGTCCCCCGTAACCCAGCTGTTCGGCGAAAGAGACCGATAGAATAAGTACTAGGCTTACAAAGAATAAGTCCTGGGGGTCGATTTGCTTGACTAAAAGGCGATGCTCCAGCATGGCCGCAGTCAAGTGACTGAAACAAATAAAGGAATAAAATAATAACGGAATAGTTTTTTTCTAGCGGGGTCATATGAAATTGTCACCCATAATTCTGACCCTAGTAGCGATCTATTGCATTTCAATCTGTTTTAGGGTTAGGGGAGGGAAAGGTATCTTTTTTCTTCAGAAATGTAAATAAACCCAATCTGTTTCTTAAACGAGGGACATATTCATACGGCACAGAATGTTGTTTACCTCAATAGATGTCATTGATTGGTTGAAATTTTAGAAATTGAAGAAAAAAACAACAAATATCTTACAAACTACAGAATTTTCTCAATAAAGCCAAGAGAAAAAGATGTTTTATAAACACATTCTACCAGTATATGGAGTTTAAAAGTGTTTAGTGATGTGGAAATTATTTTAAAAAACTGCCGGTCAAACCGAAAAGATCCTGTCATTCTTTTCCAAAGCAAAGGAGAAATAGTTGAACGTTGGTAACAGGAAGGGCTTCCAGCTGTAGAAATTCTGACACAATAAACTCCATCTGACCCATGCCAGCATAGAAAAATGGACGTGCACCCTACCATATCCCAAAGCTGATCTTTGCTTTTTTTTATCTTACCTAGTTTTCTCCCTAATAACCTCTGCTAAAACTCTTTCTGCTTATCTTGTTGTTGTTTAACTGTGAAGATAGCGCTTGGGTGGCCCTTCCCTTGCACAAACTTTAACTGCTGTGTCAACTGTTTATCAAGAAAGATAACACCAAAGGTTGGCCTTTCCCTAATACCAGCTTGATCTATGTTTAATCTCTGCCTAATTTTGGCCCCTAATTACCTGTATGAAAACTCTTATTTCTTCTGTTGTTCTTTCACAAGGAAAATAACATAAATGATACATTCAGGGCCATTTTAGGATCCCAAGAACATTAATGCTCTGGACCCTTTTGTATTTATTGTCAGCAATAAACATCATATATGTATCCCCCTCTCTCTCTCTTTCGAAGAGGCACTGAGCAGCTATATGCACACATACACACACGGCAGTAACTTCCACCTACCGAATTCAATCACAAAGCTCCGGTCGGCTCGGGGCTATAGTGGAAGACACCTACCCAAAGTTCCACGCAGTGGGACTGAACCCGAAACCATGTAGCTAAGAAGCAAGCTCCCTAACCACACAGCCATGTAACAAACATCATCCGATCGTGGCCGTGCCAGCCATGTCTGGCCTCTGTGCAGGTGGCACATAAAAAAACACCATCCGAGCGTGGCCGTTCGCCAGCCTCGTCTGGCACCTGTGTCGGTGGCACGTAAAAAAAAGCACCATCGAGCGTGGCCGTTCGCCAGCCTCGTCTGGCACCTGTGTCGGTGGCACGTAAAAAACACCATCCGACGAGCGTGGTCGTTCGCCAGCCTCGTCTGGCACCTGTGTCGGTGGCACATAAAAAAACACCATCCGAGCGTGGGCTCTCGCCAGCCTCGTCTGGCACCTGTGTCGGTGGCACGTAAAAAAGCACCATCCGAGCGTGGCCGTTCGCCAGCCTCGTCTGGCACCTGTGTCGGTGGCACGTAAAAAACACCATCCGAGCGTGGTCGTTCGCCAGCCTCGTCTGGCACCTGTGTCGGTGGCACATAAAAAAACACCATCCGAGCGTGGCCGTCCCAGCCTCGTCTGGCACCTGTGTCGGTGGCACGTGAAAAACACCATCCGAGTGTGGCCGTTCGCCAGCATCGTCTGGCACCGTTCGGTGGCACATAAAAAAACACCATCCGAGCGTGGCCGTTCGCCAGCCTCGTCTGGCACCTGTGTCGGTGGCACATAAAAAAACACCATCCGAGCTTGGCCGTTCGCCAGCCTCGTCTGGCACCTGTGTCGGTGCACATAAAAAAACACCATCCGAGCGTGGGCTCTCTCGCCAGCCTCGTCTGGCACCTGTGTCGGTGGCACATAAAAAAAACACCATCCGAGCGTGGCCGTTCGCCAGCCTCGTCTGGCACCTGTTCGTGGCACATAAAAAACACAACATCGAGCGTGGGCTCTCGCCAGCCTCGTCTGGCACCTGTGTCGGTGGCACATAAAAAAACACCATCCGAGCGTGGCCGTTCGCCAGCCTCGTCTGGCACCTGTGTCGGTGGCACATAAAAAAACACCATCCGAGCTTGGCCGTTCGCCAGCCTCGTCTGGCACCTGTGTCGGTGGCACATAAAAAAACACCATCCGAGCGTGGGTTTTCGCCAGCCTCGTCTGGCACCTGTGTCGGTGGCACATAAAAAAACACCATCCGAGCATGGGTTTTCGCCAGCCTCGTCTGGCACCTGTGTCGGTGGCACATAAAAAAACACCATCCGAGCGTGGGCTCTCGCCAGCCTCGTCTGGCACCTGTGTCGGTGGCACATAAAAAAACACCATCCGAGCGTGGCCGTTCGCCAGCCTCGTCTGGCACCTGTGTCGGTGGCACATAAAAAAACACCATCCGAGCGTGGGCTCTCGCCAGCCTCGTCTGGCACCTGTGTCGGTGGCACATAAAAAAACACCATCCGAGCGTGGCCGTTCGCCAGCCTCGTCTGGCACCTGTGTCGGTGGCACATAAAAAAACACCATCCGAGCGTGGCCGTTCGCCAGCCTCGTCTGGCACCTGTGTCGGTGGCACATAAAAAAACACCATCCGAGCGTGGCCGTTCACCAGCTTCGTCTGGCACCTGTGTCGGTGGCACGTGAAAAACACCATCCGAGTGTGGCCGTTCGCCAGCATCGTCTGGCACCTGTGTCGGTGGCACGTAAAAAACACCATCCGAGCGTGGCCGTTCGCCAGCCTCGTCTGGCACCTGTGTCGGTGGCACGTAAAAAACACCATCCGAGCGTGGCCGTTCACCAGCCTCGTTTGGCACCTGTGTCGGTGACATGTAAAAAACACCATCCGAGCGTGGCCGTTCGCCAGCCTCGTCTGGCACCTGTGTCGGTGGCACGTAAAAAACACCATCCGAGCGTGGCCGTTCGCCAGCCTCGTCTGGCACCTGTGTCGGTGGCACGTAAAAAAACACCATCCAAGCATGTCCGTTCACCAGCCTCGTCTGGCACCCGTGCCGGTGGCACATAAAAAGCACCCACTACACTCACGGAGTGGTTGGCGTTAGGAAGGGCATCCAGCTGTAGAAACACCGCCAGATCTGACTGGCCTGGTGCAGCCTTCGGGCTTCCCAGACCCCAGTTGAACCATCCAACCCATGCTAGCATGGAAAGCGGACATTATACGATGATGATGATGTATCAGAATTGGGCCCCTACATTCGTTGGCAAATTAATGCACTGGGCCATATTGAATCGTGCACCATTCTGGTTTTCATTAAAAATAATTAAAGCATTTTATTTTATTATATTTTTTCTGCATGTTTTATTATAATAATAATAATAAACATTGTGTACAGTGCTCAGGTGCACTACAACTCATCTAGAGTGTATATATAATCAGGTGTAGTTTCGGTGGATTTCGGAAAGCATGAGGCCTTAAAGGATGCAGTGTCATGGCAGTCAACAACTGACGCAGGCAGTTTATTCCACGCTTCAGCAGCTCTGAGCGTGAAGAAATGTTTCCGAAAGTCATGGGAGCTGTGTTGTTTTCTGACAGTGTTGTTGTTGTAGAGGGTGGTCAATTTGAGCATTTGTTACGATTAATTTCAATAAGGTGTTTTTGATATCAATAAGGGTGTATTCTTTTAAAAAGCCAGGGTGGTGCACGACTTTTGGGACACCCTGTACATATGTACACACACACACACACACACACATATATATACTCTTTACTCTTTACTCTTTTACTTGTTTCAGTCATTTGACTGCGGCCATGCTGGAGCACCGCCTTTTAGTCGAGCAAATCGACCCCGGGACTTATTCTTTGTAAGCCCAGTATTTATTCTATCGGTCTCTTTTGCCGAACCGCTAAGTGACGGGGGCGTAAATGCACCAGCATCGGTTGTCAAGCAATGCTAATGTCAAAGGTGGCTCCAGAAATTCCAAGCCGGAAACCACAGCCTAAAAGATGACCCTTGTCCTGTAAGAATTGTAATGCTTGACGAAGGTGTCCCGCAAACCCTGGTGGAACAAAATCCCATTGTAACTGTTGAGGAATTAGCAGAGGAACTTGGATTTGGTCATTCAACCAATTATTCAAGTCAGCACTAGAAGAAAAAGGGCCGTTTTTGGTTGCAAGATGAAAGGCGCAGGAGTGGCTGTGTGGTAAGTAGCTTGTTTACCAACCACATGGTTCCAGGTTCAGTCCCATTGCATGGCACCTTGGGCAAATGTCTTCTACTATAGCCTCGGGCCGACCAAAGCCTTGTGAGTAGATGTGGTAGACGGAAACTGAAAGAAGCCTGTCATATATACACATAGGAGTGGCTGTGTGGTAAGTAGCTTGTTTACCAACCACATGGTTCTGGGTTCAGTCCCACTGCGTGGCACCTTGGGCAAGTGTTTTCTACTATAGCCTCGGGCCGACCAAAGCCTTGTGAGTGGATTTGGTAGACGGAAACTGAAAGAAGCCCATCGTATACATGTATATATATATATATATATATATATATATATATACGCGTGTGTGTGTTTGTGTGTCTGTGTTTGTCCCCCTAGCATTGCTTGACAACCGATGCTGGTGTGTTTATGTCCCCGTCACTTAGCGGTTCGGCAAAAAGTGACCGATAGAATAAGTACTGGGCTTACAAGAAGAATAAGTCCCGGGGGGGTCGAGTTGCTTGATTAAAAGGCGGTGCTCCAGCATGGCCGCAGTTAAATGACTGAAACAAGTAAAAGAGTAAAAGAGAGAGAAAAGAGGGTGTTCTTCCATCAGGATAATGCTTGGTCCCATACAGCGAGAAAGACGTTCCAAAGGCTGGAGCTGTTTCAATAGGAAACAATACCGCACAAACCCTTTCGCTGAACCTTGCCTCATCTGATAATCAATTTATTCCACTGGCCTTAAAATCCTTTCATTTCATTTCATTTCATTTGAGTTTGAGTCCATGCTCAGGCCAAGTCGAAGACTCCACCCTCAGAGTCTGGTGTGGTTGCCAGGTTGTATTCTCTGTTTAATTTTGACATGTGTAGGAGCGAGTTTGAGTCAGTTTGTGCTCGTTGTGTATATCATGGGAGATGGGGTTCATCTCTAATGGTGCTTAAGTATCTATCCAGCTGCCATTTGAATGATTCCACACTGCATCCTGATAGATTTCTGACATGTACCGGAATGGAGTTGAATAGTTGTGCTCCTCGAACCAACAGACTTGACTCTCGCAGGGTTTTTGCTGCCTGGCCAGCCTTTTTGTTGATTGGTGGTAGCTGGCAGCGTCTTCCGTGGCGCAGTGAGTGGTAGGTTTTGATACCAAAGTTTGGCACCTTTTGCTCTATCATTTTCCAGGATGTAAAAAAATATGAATTCTGTCGACAAAGTCAGAACAGAAGTGTAGGAGTATTTTTCGTCACGGACAAGTGAATTTTGGAAGAGGGGCCCTGAAAGTCTACCAGATAGATGGAAGAGCATTGTAGAAAATGAAGGAGAGTATATTTCAGATGATGAAAGAATTTTGAAGAATAAAAGACGTATGAAAAAAAAAACGCATTATTTTTGGGAAGACCTTATACTCTTTTACTCTTTTACTTGTTTCAGTCATTTGACTGCGGCCATGCTGGAGCACCGCCTTTAGTCGAGCAAATCGACTCCCGCAGGACTTATTCTTTGTAAGTCCAGTACTTATTCTATCGGTCTCTTTTGCTGAACCGCTAAGTGACGGGGACGTAAACACACCAGCATCGGTTGTCAAGCAATGCTAAGGGGACAAACACAGACACACAAACATACACACACACATACATATATACATACATATATACAACAGGCTTCTTTCAGTTTCCGTCTACCAAATCCACTCACAAGGCTTTGGTCGGCCCGAGGCTACAGTAGAAGACACTTGCCCAAGATGCCATGCAGTGGGACTGAACCCGGAACCATGTGGTTGGTTAGCAAGCTACTTACCACACAGCCACTCCTAGATATATATACATATATATATATTTATGCATCTGACTTTGTGTCTGTGTTTGATCCCCCCCCCCGCCACATCATGCTTGACAACTGGTGTTGCTGTTTTTATAGCCATGTAACCTAGCGGTTCAGTGAAAGAGATAGATAGAATAAGTACAAACACCCTTTAAGTCGGTGCTCCAGCATGGCTACAAACAAATGACTGAAACACGGAAAAGAATACTCACATATATTATGTATATATGTATATATGTCTGGCAACCGTGTCGGTGGCACGTAAAAGCACCATCCGTTCGCGTCCGTTGCCAGCCTCGGCTGGCCCCCGTGCCGGTGACACGTAAAAGCACCGTCCGTTCGTGGCCGGTTGCCAGCTCTGTCTGGCCCCGTGTCGGTGGCACGTAAAAGCACCATCCGTTCGCGTCCATTGCCAGCCTCGGCTGGCCCCCGTGCTGGTGACACGTAAAAGCACCGTCCGTTCGTGGCCGGTTGCCAGCTCTGTCTGGCCCCGTGTCGGTGGCACGTAAAAGCACCGTCCGTTCGTGGCCGGTTGCCAGCTCTGTCTGGCCCCGTGTCGGTGGCACGTAAAAGCACCATCCGTTCGTGTCCGTTGCCAGCATCGCCTGGCCCCGTGCCGGTGACACGTAAAAGCACCCACTACACTCGCGGAGTGGTTGGCGTTAGGAAGGGCATCCACCGTAGAAACACGCCAGATCTGACTGGGCCTTACGAAGCCTTCCAGCTTCACAACCCCGTTGACCCGTCCAACCCATGCTAGCATGGAAAGCGGACGCTAAACGATGATGATGACGATGATGATATACAGATGCAGGATGGCCACCCAGAGACAACCAACACCAACACAACACCCACAAAAATATTTCTACTGAATGTAGGAGGGCTGCTGCGCGGAAACTGTTAAAAAGAAAATTTCATTCCGAGAGACCTTGTGACATGCAATCAAGCTATATGCATGGCACTCACAGAAACGCATCTTGAACCCGATATAGGTGATGCAGAAATACACATGCCGCAATATGCAGTCATACGCACAGATAGAAAAGGGAGGAGCCATGGTGGAGTTGCAATGTACATCCGAGATGACCTCACGCCCCAGGTCCTGCTGTCATATTCAAACTCAGTATGTGAAACTCAAATTGTACACATAAGACAACTGAATATTGTCATATGCACTACATATCGCCCACCAGATGCCGCAAAACCCTCAGGCATGTTTGAAGACTGCCTAACAAAAATAGGAGAAGTCCTCACCAACCTTGAACAGCACAACAGTGTATTCTTCATGGGTGACTTTAACCTCCCCAATGTGGAATGGCCTGGGGGGCAGATGCTCCCAGGGATGACACACCATCATCCAGCACAGGTGGAGTCCCTGCTCCATCTCAAATGGCCTCTTTCATGGAGCAAATAGTTCTGCAACCAACAAGGGCAGATAATATACTGGATCTCTGCTTCACAAACAATATGGATATTATCCATAATGTTAATGTGATGCCGACAATGATCTCGGATCACAACATAATAGAGCTTTCTATGTATGGAACAAAAGCCCCCGTAGACACACAGCCTATACGAAGCACCCACCATCTCTCCAACTTAAACTTTCATAAAGCCAACTGGAAGTTGATGAGAAAGAGATCCTCAAACAGGATTGGCCTGAATGTCTCTCCACACCGGACATAAACATGAAACACAAACACTTCATGTCCATAATACAAGCCATATGTGACAAATATGTCCCAGTGTGCAGGGCCAGCACACACAAGAACAAAAACAGGATCCCTAGAGAAAGGAGGATTCTTATGAGACGACGGACAAGGATTGCAAACCGCCTGAGCAAGCACACCAAAAGTGGTGAGAAGTCTCGGCTCGAAAGAATGCTAATGGAAACTGAGAAAGTCTACATCAGTCCCATGAAAAGGAGAGAGCAGATAAAGAAGCTTGGGTAATAGAAAATATAAAATCAAACCCTAAAGCTTTCTTTAAGTTTGCCAAGAGACAGCCACAGTGCACCAGAGAATAGGACCTCTCTTCCAAAAAGATGGCTCTCTCACAGGAATCCCACGAGGATAAGTGAAATACTGAACGAACAGTTCCAAGTGTGTTCACTACACCTCTAGGACACAGGCAAGTAACAACCCAGAAGAATTCTTTGACCATTCTTTGCCACTTTACCTGCGGCCAAAGAGACACAAAATTGAGTACATCAACATCGAAGATGATGATATCACACTAGCCATAGATGAGATTGACAAACAAGCTGCTGGACCTGATGGATTCCCAGCGATCCTTCTCAAATCGTGCAAACGAGCCCTTGCAAAACCGCTACAGCTTCTTTTTCAGAACTTTCTTGCATGTGGTAAGCTCCCAGTCAAATTGAAAGAGGGGGTAATATGCCCTATCCATAAGGGAGGTAGCAGAGCAGATGCTAAAAATTATAGGCCTATCTCTCTGACCTCACACATCAGCAAAGTCATGAACGAATAGTCCGTAAGAAACTAATCATGTTCCTTGAAGAAAATGACTTGCTGTCTGACACACCACCCGCATGGATTTCAACCAGGTAGAGGCTGCCTAACACAGCTCCTGCAACACTATGACTGGGTGTTGAAACAGCTACTAAATGGCTCAAATGTGGATGTAATATATCTCGACTTTGCAAAGCCTTTGATAAAGTCGACCATGGTATGATCTGTCACAAACTGCGTGGTCTCGGCATAGGCGGAAAACTTGGAGAGTGGCTGCACAACTTCCTAAAAGACAGAAAACAGGCAGTTGTGAGCAATGGAGCCACCTCCAAGGAAACGCAAATAACAAGCGGTGTCCCACAGGCATGTCTTGGGGCCACTGATGTTCTTAGTGTGCCCTTTCAGACATGCCTTCAGTTGCTACGATGACCACCCTTGCTAGCTATGCAGATGACACAAAGTCTCCCACGCAATACAAAACCTGAAAATATTGCGCATCTGCAACATGAGCTGGACACAATATACAGGTGGGCTGAGGACAACAACATGCAGTTTAATGCAGGTAAGTTCCAGGCCCTGCGCTACTGGCACACAAAGGTAAATGACGTGAAGACTGGATACACTGGCCCAGGAAGAATTGCAATCCCTGAGTCAAAATCAGTGCGTGACCTGGGCATTGACCTGAGCAATGATGCATCTTTCCAAATGCATA
>NW_021826570.1:0-12419 GCF_006345805.1 Octopus sinensis | reverse complement strand
CTGGACTATCAGCTGCGAATCGTTTGCCCAATCATAAAACTGTGACTATCCGCTGCGAATCGTCTGCTCCGTCGTAAATCTGTGACTATCCGCTGCGAATCGTTTGCCTCATCGTAAAACTGTGACTATCCGCTGCGAATCATCTGCCCCATCATAAAACTGTGACTATCCTCTGCGAATCGTCTGCCCCATCATAAAACTGTGACTATCCCCTGCGAATCGTCTGCCCCATCATAAAACTGTGACTATCCCCTGCGAATCGTCTGCCCAATCATAAAACTGTGACTACCCTCTACGAACCGTCTGCCCCATCATAAAACTGTGACTATCCGCTGTGAATCGTCTGCCCAATCATAAAACTGTGACTATCCGCTGCGAATCGTCTGCTCCGTCGTAAAACTGTGACTATCCGCTGCGAAACGTCTGCCCAATCATAAAACTTTGACTATCCGCTGCGAATCGTCTGCTCCGTCGTAAAACTGTGACTATCTGCTGCGAATCGTTTGCCCAATCATAAAACTGTGACTATCCGCTGCGAATCGTCTGCCCCATCATAAAACTGTGACTACCCTCTACGAACCGTCTGCCCCATCATAAAACTGTGACTATCCGCTGCGAATCGTCTGCCCCATCATAAAACTGTGACTATCCGCTGCGAATCGTCTGCCCAATCGTAAAACTGTGACTATCCGCTGCGAATCGTCTGCTATGTTGTGTTTTTGAGCAAAACCCTTCCTTTCACGCCACTCGAGTCTATCCAGTGCGGAATAGATACACTACAAAAACCGTAAAACAGCCTTATGAGTCTATGACTCGGGAAGGACCACGGATCCCTTTTCTTATAGCTTGTATTGAGTTCTGTTCGTTATTTTTGTACACTTTTTATATTTAACAATCTCCCAACACACGCAAACGCTTTTAAAGGTATGTGTTTGAGACAGCGCTGATGGATCCGTCAACAATGAAGAGATTAAGTTTTTGTTTGTATTTAATATAAAAGATATTTTAATGTATCAATATTTCGAGCCTAAGGCCACTATTCAAGATAATCTCTCTTATGCTGACAGCTTCTTCAAATCACATTTTAAAAGCCCGGTGTCTCTCAATATAATTCCTCGAACCACTTCACAATATAACCAAAGATGTATACGTATGCAAACACACAAATGCACACACACACACACACACACACACACCACACACACACACACACACACACACACCACACACACACAACACACACACACACAGTGAAACATCATATGCAAACACTGTACCGCGTTACAGTTTCATCCAGAAATATTTCGTTTCATGGAATATTTACGATTTTCGAGAGGACACCAAAGATGTATATTTTTATTAATATTCAGCAGAAGTAACAAAGTCCGAGACTTTCGTGCATTATGCATATATATATATATATGCATGCATATACACATACAAGTAAGACTCAAAAGAGATTTAAGGAAGAATGTCACGATCGAGAAGGGGAATGGCAATGACCTTTTTGTGTGCACAGTCTGTGACAGACCCTGCCTGTCTTTTGCTGGGCTCAAATCCCATCTACGAAATCATGGAAAACGAACCTCCACCAACATACATGCCTGTGCACATCTTTGAATAGAGTGTATGCCAGAAGGTTTGGAAATCCAACGGAGGCCCCAAGAGTCATTTTAAGATCCACAAACAGCAGAACTTAGCTACAGCTCCAGGTGGTCCAAATCAGAGGTGCAATCTATGTGGGCGTCTTTCCAATACACTGTCTGGTTTAAAAAGCCAAATCAGATGCCATGATGGTTCTAAGGTGTAGGTGCAGGAGGTTGGCAGACTCTGCATGAGGAGTAGACAACCACTATATGTACATGTATATGTACCTCTTTGACTTTCAAAATGTGACCGCGTGTGTACCTTTGGCGATTTTTTTCCCTCTGTCTTCCCTTCTCTGGATCTTTCCTTCTCGTATGTTTCCGACGAAGAGCTCCGCTCGAAACATTAAACCCTCCTTCTTTCTTTCTTTCCTGAGCGTCCAATAATACTATATTTGTTCCACGTCCTCGCGTTGTTGTGTTTTTTTATATATATATATTATATATATATATATATATATAGTGAATTGAAGAAATGGAGTTGAACGAAGATTGAACAGAAATCGTTTTATTGCATTCTACACGTGTTTCGAAAGGCACAATTTACCAAATTCCGAATGAATAATGAGACCATATTGTGTCTTTCTCTTCAGGAGAAAGTAGATTTTTCTCGCCCCATATAATACACCTAATATTCTTTAAATAGTCAGAACTTTAGTCTCGGTCACAAAGAACATCTACGCACTCCGTGCCCTCACCCACCGGAATGACCGCTGCCTGACCCGTTAAAATCCTCAACGCACCCACCACCAGTTTTCAACATACATTGATAACAGTTTGGCCATGGGTCTTAGGAGCCTCGTTCGATTTGTTTTGCTCTGCCTCTGTTCTGTTTTTGTTTATTCCAACGGATTTCCTATTTCTTCCTGAAGAGAAAGACACAATATGGTCTCATTATTCATTCGGAATTTGGTAAATTGTGCCTTTCGAAACACGTGTAGAATGAATAAAACGATTTCTGTTCAATCTTCGTTCAACTCCATTCTCTCAATTCACTAATAATATTAAAATTCAATTATCCGCATCAACGCACGGTTGCAACACCATATGGTTGTACCTCCAACCGTGCTGTCTTCTGCTGTGATTTTTGCTACCAAGGTATCGGTTAAACTTTTGTTTAATCTGCAACAAGATTATTCATCTTTCTATTTCACAATATATTATATATATATATATATATATATATATATTATATATATATATATTAATCAATTTAGGGTAGTAAAAAATTCGATAGAAATTTATCACTACCAGCGGCCCAGTGGAAAAGAAAAATAGTCATGAGACTAAAATGTTGGAGTTATGGCTGCTCTGTCTAGTGGACGAATGGCCTGTGAAGGCTATTCCTAAATTAATATATATATATATATATACATATATGCATTTATATACACCACACATATCTATACATATATATAGATATATATGCACACATACACACACGCACGCGCGTGCGCACACACACGTACGTGTACACAAGAATGAGAAGGTATCTATGACTATATATATATATATTCTATTCATGGCTATCTCATCGTTTCCCAAATGCAATTTTTCCATCGTATTCATGTCTTTGCAATGTTGTGATTAAAGAGTGCGGTGGTCACCGTATTTAGCAAGTGTATTCACCACGTTCGATGCCTCTCCTTGGTACCTTTCAAGTGTGTGAAAGAGAAAGAGAGAGAGAGGGGGAGACAGAGCGAAAGAGAGAGAGAGAGAGAGGGAAGAAGCAGAGAGCGTGAGAGAGAGAAAGAGAGAGAGAGGGGGAAGAATGATTGACAGAGAGTGAAAGACGAAGAGAGATTCGGCAGTTGAGAAGATATGAGTGAGCAGTTGGCAACGGTTCATAGCGAGATATGAATGGACGTAAGCTTTCAATAATTCATGAGTTTATATGGGTATGTATTTATGTATGTGTTTGTGTATGTATGTTTGTATGTATGTATGTGTGTATGTATGTATGTATGTATGTATGTATGTGTGTGAGTGTATGTATGTATTATGTATGTTAGTATGTATTTATGTATGTGCTTGTGTATGTATGTTTGTATGTATGTATGTATGTATGTATGTATGTATGTATGTATGTATTTATGTATGTGTGTGTGTGTGTATGTATGTATGTATGTGTATGTATGTGCGTGCGTGTATATATGTATGTGTGTGTGGAAGTATATTTGTATGTATGTATGTATGTATGTATGTATGTATGCATGCATGTATGTATGTATGTGTGTGAGTGTATGTATGTATTATGTATGTTAGTATGTATGTATGTGTATGTACGTGTATGTGTGTATGTTTATGTGTGTGACGTATGTATGTGTGTGTGTGTATGTATGTTTGTGCGTTCGTGTGTATGTGTTTGTGTATGTATTCATATGTGTATGTATGTGCGTGCGTATATATGTATGTGTGTGGAAGTATATTTGTATGTATGTGTATGTGCATGTATGTATGCATGTGTGTATGTATGTATGTATGATATTGTTGTATATATGCATGTATATATATATATACGTATATATATGCGTGTATGTATATATGTATGTGTGTGCGTATGTATTGTAGTATGTATATACATTTATACAATCACACCTATACGTTTGCATGTTGGTATGCATGTATATAGTTATGTACTTAGGTATGTATGCATGTACATATGCACGTAGATAGGTATGTATATACAGATGCATGTACCCATGTACATTTATTTGTTTTATATATGATGCTTTTGAGATTATCTCAAAACTTGACAGTCTTCTCTGAGTTTCCGTTCAGGTGAGAGTGCAGCAACAACTACAGTATAACAACGTGGTTTTACCACGTAGCACTTCTTTCGATTCCCTGACTCGAGTTGATGCTTCAAGACATCGTTAGCTAGAATAGGAGATTACGTGGCAGCGGAAATATCTCCTCGGAAATATGTAAGAATCTCCGCAGTGCCCAGCTCCACCCCATTGGTCATTTCTAATTATGCTCGCCCACCGAGTGACAGCCGCCCCTACATTAGCAATACTACAACCGTCACTGTGCCTAAGACACAACATTATATTACTCAAATCTTATGTTGCACATCATCTAACCTTATATATTGTATTCTATGCAAACTTTTCGACGCCCTTTACATTGGGCAAACCGGCCGACGCCTTGCTGATCACTTTCAGGAGCATATTCGAACCATACTACTACATATGCTTGGCCAAACTGTCGCCATCCACTTCAACACTACAGGCATTTCTATCACTCACTTATCAGTGTGTGACATCGCCTCACACCATAGATCTACGTTCTCTAGGAAACGGAGACAACAATATATATATATTCAAACTAAACACCGACAGATTTAAATGCACATTTTCCTTCTACCGTTATACCACCTCTTAATTCCTTAAACGCGTTCGTATCCTTCACCTCCCCTCTTTCCTCACTCTTTCCTTTATCCCGCCTTTGACTTTTTCTCCTTTATTCCGTTACCCTTTCCTTCTTACACTGTTTCTCCTACCACCAATCGTTCACATATGAAGCTCAGGTGGTCCTGCATTCCTTATTAGCTGCAACCAGTTTTTCTTAATCTAAGACATATTACTCTGCTCTCTTTCTCATTCATTTATTTCCTTTCAACATTTTTCTTCCATAAAAAAAGATTGTATTCAAAACGTTGGATTTCTACACTTCATGGAAAGTTCACAGCATTCTTTTTATCAATTTTACTGCATAAGTCTTGCTGATGTAGAACAAAACCTGCCCTGTGGATTAGGCGCAGTATTGTTGAATAATTAGTAAGTTTCTTCACCACCATGAGTTTCTGGGTTCGATTCCGTTGCGTGTCGACCATACAATGTGAGTGTAATTGAAAATGTAGAAACGTGGATTCTGAAAGAGAATTTCGTTAAGGGTACAAATGCCAGTGAAATGCTCAGCTAATTGAATGCTAATTCAATGAGCAGATGATTGAATTTATCAAAGAACAGAATTGCCATCATTGAACGAGCCATATGCATACATACAAACGATATCTATCTTATCTATCTATCTATCTATCTATCTATCTATCTATCTATCTATCTATCTATCTATCTCTCTCTCTCTCTCTCTCTCTCTCTCTCTCTCTCTCTCTTATATATATATATATATATATATATATATATATACGAGTTGGTATGAAATAACGTCAAAACGCTGTAACACCACCAATGGGAATCAAACCTTGTACATATTGTAAACCGTACAACAGTGCTAACCATTATTCCAAGGCGACATTACAACTTCAATAGTCCAACAGTGAATATATCTGATATCATCAAAGAAAATACCTCAAAAACATCTGTCCCTTTGCTTGAATATACTAATCTGTCAAGAAGCAAAGTCTATTGGCGTAATATCGAACAAATATCTGGCTTTCAACCTATACATCAATCAAATGATTCATCGCTCTTACTTTGATCCATGCATATTAAAAGATATATCAGAATATTCTTTATCGTGTATCAAACCAAAATTGACGAACACACTGTTGGCCCTTGCTTTATTGTAATCTGTACACCACCGAAAGATACAAATATCTGAAAAGCTTTGTAACTGGAAAAACTGCGTCCTACGCATAACTCACCCTGTTGCTTACTGATAGAAAAACTTTCATGTGCTTAACAAATAAAATCTATGTGGGATATACATGAGTAAAAACGCATTTGGTTTCTGCTTAGGTTTCACTGAAAACGGTTCGAAATACCCAGGGGGAATTTAAAAAGAAATGGTCCTTATACGAGAGCTGTAGAAGATTAAGTTTAATTTAATGTATGTAAAATACATCACCGAGATATGTAATTGAGGCTTGTTGATAAAAATACTATGTAGATTAGAAAATAGAACAATAGCTACACAAAATAGATCTTTCATCACACCCCCGCGCTCACACACCACACACACATGCTTACACACATACAATACACATAGACACACCCACGCTCATACACACACATACACACACACACACACACACACACACACACACACACACACACCCACACCACACACACACACTATATATAATAGATATATATATATATATATATATATATATATATATATACGTGGAGGCGCAATGGGCTGGTGGTTAGGGCAGCGGATTCGCGGTCGTAGGATCGCGGTTCGATTCCCAGACGGGCGTTGTGAGTTGTTATTGAGCGAAAACACCTAAAAGCTCCACGAGCTCCAGCAGGGGGTGGTGATCCCTGTTGTACACTTTCACCACTCTTTCTTCCACTCTTTCTTCTGTTGGCCTGCTCGCTTAGCCAGCGGGGTGGAGTCATTCAAAGGCTAAAACAATGCGAACGCATTGTAACCAGCGATGTGTAACAACATCTGATGGTCTGGTCGGTCACGTGATCACGTGATATACATATATATATACACACATATATCCTCGGTAAATCGTAAATCCGAAAGCTTTAGAATAATTAAATAACGATAGTAATAGCCAGTCTATAGCGTTACACCATATCTTATGGCAGAGGAATAGTATTTAACTGCTATTTCTAAATTTCAGTATGTGGTGAAGCAAATTTTGCTGAATCCTAATTATAAGTATGATTATAATTATAGAATTTTTGTATAAGGTTACCGATAATGGTTCTTTTAACATACCGAACTACTTGGTAAAATTATTAATTATTAATTGAATAATTAATGTTACCCTTTATTATTATTGATAATATATAGATATAGATATTATAGACAGATACGAATGATAGCATGATAGTACAAGGCAAGCTGTACGACCTCGGCCGACTATTGTTCTACGAGCATGAAACTTACAGTGGCTCGCAAATTAAATTGCGTCCACAGGCAGACACACAGACAGACACACAGACAGACACACACACGAATACTGCTTCGTGGCATCTTAATGGCAAACGGGAAAGATTTTATAAGGTGTAAAACAGACTATTTCAATTATGCTATTTTATTGGTTTCGTGAAACGAATTTCTTGTATGGACATCAATACCACAAGAAACCAGCAGAAAACCATTTCCTCTCGCGCTGGGAATGGTTTTGTCCAACGTTTATATCTTTGCCGTAACAATTTATTTATCAGTTAATTGAGACATTTCCTCTGTGACAGACAAGAATGCGAATCGGATTCAATTGATTACGTTGATTTGCAATTAGTATAATGAATTTGTAATAATTTTATGCATTGACTTGGTTAAATTTTCGTTCTTTTTTTAAAACATTTTCCCTTAAATCATCGATGACATAGCATTCGTATATATTAGCTATTTTGATCTCGTTGGATCTCCTTAGTGGGAAGCAGTTAGGGGGTCTATTAAAAATTATGTTACATAATATTAGATCTTTATTAACTTCGAGAAAACAGGAGGTGCTTCTCTTTGCTTTTTCCGGGCATCTCTTTCTCTTTACTTTTTCCTACCGGTCCGTTTTAATATCTCTATTAAATATATACATGCATGCAGTAAATCACCCCATTTACACACACACACACACACGTCGGGTGCGCATATATAAAGTTATAAATACAAAAGCAAATAAGTAAATAAATATATACTCGTATGTATCGACTTTTGTGTTATGTGTTGTGTGTGTGTGTCTATGTGGTTTTATATGATGTTGAATGCGTTTATGTGTGTGTGTACTAATTGTGAATATTGAATAAATGTCTTGTGAAAGCTTGCATATTTCTTTTAAGATACATATATACACACATCCACCCACGTATTTAAGGCTGAATATACCGTTTATCGCAAATAAATGAAAGAATATATTTTGTATAAAAAATCACACACACACACACATACACATACACTTATAGGTGTGAATAAAACATATATACGTATGTATCTATATGTATACCTATAAGTATGTATATATAAATATGTATATATATACGTGTGTTCTGTATGTAAAATATGCGTTTTATGTTGAGTAATGCATATTTTTACAGATATATTCATAAATGCGTGTAGTTAAGTGTTGGTTGTATAATTTTTACAAGCATTAAGTACACGACATGATATATATTTTTATGTAGGCATAAATATGCATTCGAAATGTACTTGCATGTGTGAATACACGTACACGTACATACATACATGAATATATATATATACACACATATGTATATATATATGTGTGTGTATATATATGTACATATATATGTATGTAGATATATTATATATATATATATATATATATATATATATATATATATATACATACATAGATATGTACATATATATGCACACACAAATACATGCATATAAAACACATATATACGTAAGTGTATATGTATACATATATATGTACATATATGCATATATACACATATATACATATACACATATATGTACATATATACATATATATATATACATAATACATATATATATATAATGTATAATATATACATATACATATATACATATATATGTACATATATAGATTTATACATATATATACATATATATGCATATATATAATACAAATATATATAAATATATATATATGTATATATAATATAATATATTATATATATATATATGTGTGTGTGTGTGTGTGTGTGTTTGTGTGTGTGTGTATGTATGTATATATGTATATAAGTACATACATCAGGTGATATACTTTCCAAATGTTCAAATCTGTATGTGTCTATTAAAATGGCATCTTTTTTTATGGCTCTCCGCTATCTTTGCTTCGCTGTGCTTTGTCTTTCTTTAATCAACGTAGTTTATGGGACTTTATTCGATTTAATTTCAGATAACGAGTCCAATAAACAATGTCATTCTCCTTACTATCTCCAGCAAAACGCCTGAAATGCTCCTTTACATACATTACGTTTGCGGCTGCATTGAAGTAAAATAATTTTATCAAAGCTCCTTCTCACTCTTCTTCTCCTCCTACCGCTGCTCACTCTCTTTCCTTTCACTTCTCGATACATAGAAAATTCAAAAGAGAAGTGAAATACGTGTATGTGTACACACACACACCTATTTATATATATATATAGATATATATATATATATATATATATTATATATATATTATATATATATATGTATGTATGTATTTATAAAATAATTATATACATATATAATCACTATATCATATATATTTTATATCTATGTATATTATATATATAATATATGTATACGTATATATATATTAAACATATATATATAGATATATCTATGTATATTATATATATCATATATATAAATTAATATAATATATATATATATATGGTATTATATATATATGGTATATTATATATATGATATATATATATAAATGTATATATCATATATATATATCTATATATATTATATATATGATATATATATAAATGTTTATGTATATATATGTGTGTATATTATATATATCATACATATATATATGTATATATACATCATATATATATATAATACCATGTATATATGTTTATGTATGTATGTATGTGTGTATATATACGTATGTGTGTGTGTGAGTGTGTATGTATATATATATAGACGTTGTATATATATGCACGTATATATTGCAATTGGATTATGTCGAACAGCTATTTCTGTCAACAACGTGATGCATGTGGCTGATTAGATCTTTCAGTTTTTAAGCAAACACAAGCGCGCGCGCACACACATGCACAGACACACATACATATACATACGCATGCACACATACATTGACACCTATGCACAAATACGCCCACGCGAATGCATATGAATGCAAATATGCATATGACTTTCTACGTACATGTACACGCACAGAGGCTAATTCAGTTACATGCACACATGCACGCACAGACAAGCATACATACGCATCTATTTACATATACACACATATAAATACATACATTCATACATATATATATACATTAATTCAAAGGCTACAGATCCTATCTATCACTGGAACTGTAAAAATCTGTAAAACTTCAAGAAATTTAGCATTTGAATAAATATGAGCAAGTCTAGATATGCAACTATATGCATGAGAATTCATACATAAATCAAAGCATACACATCTGCACATACATACATACATACATACATACATACATACATACATACATACATACATGCATATACATACATACATACATACATACATTAGTACATACATACATGCGTACATACATACATACATACATACATACATACATACATACATACATGCATGCTTACAAACAAAAAGTACCCTGTTATTGATGTTGAAATTCTAATGAACGAACCTTAGATCTACGTTAGAAAATGGCTCCTTCTCTACTGGCAAGAAATCTTGAAATAAAACTGAATAATGATATACATACATACAAGCATACGTACAAACAAACAAACATACATACATACATACATACATACATGCATACAAAGACAAATACCCTGTTGTTGATGTTGAAATTCTAATGAAGGAAGCTTGGATCTACGTTAGAAACCGGCTCCTCCTCTATTGGCAAAATATCTTGAAATAATACTGAACATAAATACATGCATACACGCATACATACATAACTAATTACACAACCATGGTAGATGCAAAATTGTGAAGAAAAGAGAGGAAACAACCATAAACTGTCCACAGTGTGTCTAGCCTATGTGAAAGACCTCTCCAAAAAAGACACAAAATATATACGGTCCATATGACACCAGGACAGTATTCAAGAGTAATACAACACTTCGCAAATAATATTTCCTTCGAGTAAAACCACCAATAGAAGAGAATATGACCAAAGACTGCGTGTACTTCATCCCATGCAGCTGTGATAGGTTATACAAAGGCGAAACATGCTGCCCCCTCAAAATAAGGGTAGAGGAACATCGCAAAGCTGTGACACGGGGAGATATTGATAAATCGGGTATAGCTGATCATGAATAGAAAAATGGAGACCCCCCCCTGTGGGATGAAGTTAAAATAATAGACAGAGGACAGCACTGGAAAATACGAAAACTAAAAGAAGCAGCACGTACGCTAGGACACAATAACCTCCTAAGCAGACCGAGTGCAGATATGAGTAGCATATAGGAACTGGTATTAAGGAAGGATAGGAAAATATTAGATTTATAAGCCCTAAATATTCACTCCATAATTGCCCACGGGCATATGGCATAGTGGTTAAGAGCGCGGGCAACTAACCCTAGTTCGATTCCAGGCAGTGACCTGAATAATAATAATAATAATAATAATAATAATTATTATTATTAAGTGTTATCATGTACATTGTTTTGTCTTGGTATAAAAGATGGGCTACAGCAAATATTCTGCTCAATACCACAGATTTGCTTGTCAGTTGTTTGACCTTAACCAGTTGAGATGTCCTTTAGTGGCTGACAATATGTGCATCTCTGATCACGAGCGGAAGTAGTGGGGGGAGCATCATGGCCATGTGTGAGAGGGTTCTATGGAGTTTGAATAATTCACCTCTGGAAACATAGGTGTTTCGTTCAACATCCTTAAACAACCCTATTCAAGGACCTTTTGAGTGGGATGGGTTACTCAACCCAGAACAAAATTCTAACTGGGCCCACCTGCAAGGTCATGTGCTGTTTATCTCATATGAGATCACCATGTCGCGCACATATGGTTTGATGCATGTGCCTAGTGTACCCTTATCAGACGGGTAGTCATGATGGGTATACTGGGGCTTCGTATATTTTACCCCAGTGTCACTTTGATGGATGCACTGTTCTCTCACTCAATAATAATAATAATAATAATAATAATAATACACAACAACAACAGCAACAACATCGGAATGAGAA
>NW_021826569.1:0-12506 GCF_006345805.1 Octopus sinensis | reverse complement strand
ATTGCAAAGACAAAGAACTACCTGGTCTTTAACAGTTCTAACAGTGAAATGGATAAAACATGTTATTGACATTAATAGTTTGTACCTCAGCTAATTACTGTTGAGACCTGCATAATCCATGTTTCATTTTAGTTAGAGATCTAAAAGGTATTTTTAAATTTCATTATTTCCAATAACCTGGGCAACAGTAGGTATTTCAGCTGGTAATAAAATTAAATAAGGCAGCAGAAATAATGAATATAGAATAAATAAGATAAGAATAAAAATTAGAAATAAAGGGAAAGTTTACGTGGTAATTCATGCACAAGTATACATCTGTGTGTGTATATGCATACATGGATTACATTGAGGAGCACTCCATTGGTTATGATGACAAAGGTCCTAGCTGATATGATCAACAGGACAGCATGCTCATGAAATTAATGTGCAAGTGGCTGAGCACTCCACAGACATGTGTACCCTTAATGTAGTTCTCAGGGAGATTCAGCATGACATACAGGTGTTACTCATTTTTGCCAGCTGAGTGAACTGGAGCAACGTGAAACAATGCGTGAAACAATGCGTCACCAGGAATTGAACTTATGATCTTATGATCATGAGCTGAATGCCCTAACCACTAAGCCATGTGCCTTTACTATGCATAGATGGATTATATTATGTGTATATGTTTACATAGATAACATTGTTGGTATTTATAAAACATAAATAAAATAAAATAAGGAAAATAAGTAAGCAGAAATAAGGAGTAAAGAATAAATAAAAATATAAAGGTGAAATAAATTTGCTTATGTGGTTATTTTTATTCATAATTAATTAATTCATTCATTATTTCTGCCTACTTATTTATGTTATTTTATTATATATTTTACTAGCAGTATAGCCCGGAATTAAGTTAGGATTATAAAGTGATCAAGCGCTTTATTTCAAACCAAAATAAGTGACACCAACATCAAATTTGAGTGAAATCCATTGGAATTGGTATACATTTGGCTGAAAATGGGTTGCAGGCAATTTGATTATGAAATCCCATAAGGAATTGGTTTATCGATTATTTCTATTCAGCGATTGTTTATTTTTTTTTTTGAGAACTTACATTATTCAAAGATTCCATGTGTCCTAAGTAATGCTGGCATCAAGTTTGGGGAAAATATGTCAAAATATGTGAAAGTTATGGTTGAAAATGGGGTGTAGCCAATTTTAGTAGGAAATCCTATAAGGAATTGGTTCATCAATTTTTTATCCTGATTGAATGGAAAACCCCAAATAGATGCCTGCCACCAATAATGTTTGGCCTTGGGAGTTGTTGATGGACATGGCGAAGCATGATCTCACTGGGAACTGTGATCTGTGGAGGTTAAATGGCATGTCTGACCCTGAGGGATAAAGCTGCATCCTTGAAATTAAAATATTTTCACCCCTCCCGCATCCTGTAACAATGATGGCCTCAGTCAAGTGGGGCGTCAGGGACTTGATTACTAAGCAGGTCCTGTTGCGCTGTTTAGGCGGAAGCAAGTTTCTAATTAGCATAATTGGGCATCCAACCCTTAGCCTAAGAATGTGAGTGGAAGCCATGATGGCTCCAATGAGGTGAGAAACTCGATAGGGTAATTGACAATGTCTTGGGGGTCAGAGATCTGGTCAATTGATTTGTAGATGCACTCCTCACCTGGAATTCGGCTTATGAGCTGGTCCTTGATAGCCCTGACAGCTACGTTTTTGGGGGCCAGGATGGTTCTTTCACTGAGCCAATTGATGTCTGCATAATTACTTTCCAGATTGGGGAACACTGTTTCCGAAAGATCAGAAGGGTTGTCCACAGTGTTGCACAGTTCAGAGATGGATATGTTACCCCTATAATTCCTTGGGAACTTGCCTTCTCCAAGGGTTAAAATGACTTCAGCAAATGCTGCAGACGTGCTATCACCAAGCAAGTGTGCACACATGTTTGTGCTTAGGCTTAAGGTCTTAACCTGGAGCCACAACGTCGATGACTTAAGGCATGCACGCACTTCGTCAGCCTGGCTCCCTTTACGGATGACAGGAAGTGTTTGCCAGAAATCTCCTGAAAGCAATAGAGTTACACCACTCATAGAAGCTGTAGAATCCCTAATACCTTTCAGTGACCGGTCCAGTGCCTCAAGGGCACCCTTACTTGTCATTGTGCATTCATCCCATACAATGAGATGGCACTAAGAACTTCAGCTTCCTCTGAAATTTTGCCAATCTTACAAGTAGGAACCTCGGCCCTCACCAAATGTAAAGGCAGCCTGAATGCCGAGAGCACCGTCCTACCTCCCGGCAATAGCGTAGCAGCGATTCCCGAGGAAGCAACTGCTAGTGCAATTTGTTTCTTGCAATGAATATTATCAAGTATTAATTGTGTTACAAAGGATTTGCTGGTACCTCTAGCAGCACTGAGGAAAAAAATGCTGCCCACCTGTTTTTCAATGGCACTGACGACAGTTTCGTACATAGCCTCTGATTAGGCAGCAATTTCGGTCCATTTACTCTCAGGTACTCTGCAAGGCCATCAGCGTCATACGACAAGTCCAGATGTAACTTTGGTGGGAGTGTGTTAACGCCCTGTCGCAATGAGGATGGCAAACCGAATGTGTTCAACGCTGCCCCACCCATTCTGAGCAGGGCATCCTTGATTTCAATCAGCGCATTATTGTAGATCAGGTCATTGTATCCAATGTCAGCATTAGGGCACTGTTGCTTTGCCAGTCATCATTTGCCTTGACCACCAAGAAAGCAAAATTACATACAGAGAATTTCATAAACAGAAATGAATGGAAAAAGGTTTTGAATTAAGTTTTTAGATTAACACTTGCACAATTTTCACTAAGTAAAAAAAATTGGATTTTTGCTTGGAATCAACTACCATGGCCACCTAATATGCTACAAAACCCTTTTTGTGGTCCAAAAAACAGGGTGTGGTGTGGTGGAAGCTTCTGAAATTTCACACCCTTACCCATTGATCTTTTCACCATCTATTTTTCAATGTACGTGGAAAAACACGGAGATTAAGAATATGGAAAACATTTTTTTTTTTACTCTCAAATTTACCATGAAACACTCCAGGCAAATTTTTAGATAAAGCTCACACAATTTTCACTAAGAAAAAAAATCGGATTTTTTGCATGGAATCAACTACCCTGGCCTCCTAATATGCTACAAATACCCATTTATATTGCATAATTCATTGAATAATTGATACCTAACCCTTTGTTTCCGTCATCATCATCATCACCGTCATCATCATCATCATTGTTCAACGTCCGTTTTCCATGCTAGCATGGGTTGGACGGTTCGACTGGGGTCTGAGAAACCAGGCGGCTGCACCAGGCTCCAGTCTGATCTGGCAGTGTTTCTACAGCTAGATGCCCTTCCTAACACCAACAACTCCGTGAATGTAGTGGGTGCTTTTTATGTGCCACCGGCACAGGCACCAGGCGAGGCTGGCAATGGCCACGATCAGCTGGTGCTTTTTATGTGCCACCGGCACGGAAGCCAATCAAGGCGGCGCTGGCATCGGCCACGTTCGGATGGTGCTTTCTACGTGACACCAGCACAGGTATCACAACTACAATTTCCATTTGATTTTTATTTCATATTGATGTACTTGACTCAATAGGTCTCGTCAAGCACAGTAGGCCACCCTACAAGATAAGCACAACAGGCCATCCTGTGATCCAAGGTACTTTGGATGGGCTGGGGCTGCTACGTGAAGCTGGTGCAGGAGACAGCCATGAACTCACATTATTTGTCGGGTTTTCACAGTCACAGCATACCTCCAGAGTTCTTGGTATTTCGTCATTGCCTCTGTGAGGCCCAACATTCGAAGGTCATGCTTGACCACCACATCCCATGTATTCCTGGGTCTACCTCTACCCTGGATTCCTTCAACTGTTTGGGAGTGGCATTTCTTCACACATCTCTCCTCATCCATCTGTAGTACATGACCATACCAGTGCAAATGTCTCTTTTGCACGCCACATCCAATGCTTCTTATGTCCAGTATTTCTCTCAGGACACTTACACTCTGTCATGTGTGCACACTAACATTACACATCCAGCGGATCATGCTAGCTTCATTTCTTTCAAGCCTATGCATGTCCTCTGCAGTCACAGCCTATGTTTCACTACCGTGAAGCATTGTAGTTCACACACATGTGTCGTACAATCTACCATTCACTCTGAGCGAGAGACCCTTTGTCACTAGTAGGGGTAGAAGCTTTCTGAACTTTGCCCAGGCTATTTGTATTCTAGTGGTGACGCTCTATGAGAATCCACCTCCACTACTAACTTGGTCACCTAGGTAGTGGAAACTATCAACTACTTCTAGTTTCTCTCCCTGAAGTGTGATGGAATCTGTTTTCTGAGTATCTGTGGTGTCTATTGGCCCTGTGCATCTGCCGCACACAAAAGCTATCATCTCGGTTAATTTTCCTCTGATGTTGCTGCACCCCTTATGCATCCATAGCTTACATTGGGTACATCTTATGGAGTTTCTACCTACACCTTTTCTACAGATTGAGGAGGGGGTGATGAGGTCGCCTTCCTACTTAGTAGAACTTTAGTCTTTGATACATTGACTCTAAGGTGTTTTGATTCGAAACCTTGCTTCCACAGCCGAAATTTCTTTTCTAGTTCCGGTAGTGATTCTGCTATGAGGGCCAGGTCATCAGCATAGAGGAGCTCCCAGGGGCAACCTGTCTTGAATTCCTCTGTTATTGCCTAGAGGACAATGATGAATAAAAGGGACTGAGGCCTGAACCTTGGTGGATCCCTACTTCTACCCGGAATTCTTTACGATACTCGTTGCTAATCCTAACCTTACTAACGGCCTCTCGGCATAGGGCCTGTACAGCCCTTATTAACCATTCGTCAATCTCCAATTTCCACATTGCCCACCAGATATGTATGTGTGTATGTATGTATGTATGAATGTATGTCTACATGTATGTATGTATGTATACATGTATACATGTATGTATGTATGTATTTATGTATGTATGTAATGTGTGTATTTATGTGTGTATATGTGTATGTATGTGTGTATGTATGTATGTATGTGAGTATGTGTTTATGTATGTATGTATATATGTTTTATATATGTATGTGAGTTTGTATGTATGTGTTTCTATGCATGCATGTGCGTATGTGTGTATGTAAGTATGTGTGTATGTGTGTTGACTATGTATTTATGTGTGTATGTATGCAAGTATGTTTTATATATGTAAGTGCGAATATATGTATGTATATGTGTATATATGTATGTGTATATATATGTATATGTATGTATTTATATCTGTATATGTACATGTATTTGTGTATGTATGAATGTATGTATGCATAAGTGTGTGTGTATGTACGTATGTATGCACGTGTATATGTATGTGTGTATATATGTTTGTATGTATATATGTATGTATGTGGGTATGTGTGTACGTACTTATGTATGTATGTATGTGCGAGGGGTAGTCAAAAACTAATGCCATTTTGTTTAGGAAAGGTATAATTACCAACACAGGAACATGTATCATACATCAAAATGAATCTTGGCCCCAGTGGATCACATCCCCACTCTTTAATATAGTTACCGTTTCTCTCAAAAGCAATGTTCCTTCTTCGAATGAGAGCATGTATTCCTGCCCTTTAAAATTCTGTTGAATGTTCTTTGAGCCACTTCTTCACCACATTACTTACTTCCTCGTCACTGGTATAATGTTTGCCTCTCAAACCCTCTTTTGTTGCGCCGAAGAGATTATAGTCTGAAGTGCTAAATCTGATTTGTGTGGAGGTAATGAAGAAATGGCTCAAAGAACACTCAACGGAATTTCACGGGCGGGGATACATGCAGTCATTCGAAGGTAGACCATTGCTTTTGAGGACCAGATTCATTTTGATGTATGATACATGTTCATGGACGGCCATCTGTCTGTCTGTATGTCTTTAAGTATGTATGTATGCATGTCGCTCTTGAGTACTACTGGGAACATGTAACCCAGTACAACATGATTCATGATCGTGCCGTCGGCGATTAAAATGGAAACCCCACCAGGCTTGCTTGGTGACGAGGATGTTGTTGGACACTCTGCTGGATGCAAAATAAGACTCGTGAAATGGCGCATGTACTCCTGAACTGTCAATTTCTTTATTAACCATATAAGGTTAAGAAAATGGGGTGATGATGCAAGGAGAGACAAAACAAATATTGGGGTGAAGGTATCGAATGATCCCCTGACGAACGTATGAAGTTTGCAAATCCAACGGAGGCCTCAAGCGACATTTTAAGACCTAGAAACAGCAGAATTTATCTGCAGGTCTTGGTGGCCCAAATTTGAGGAGCAATCTATGTGGGTGTCTTTTCAGAATATTCTTTCGTTTGAAAAGCTACATCAGGAACCATAATGGTGCTAAGGTGTCGGTAAGAAGGTGGTCAAACTCTGTATAAGGTGTAGACAACCACCATGTATGTATGTATGTATGTATGTATGTATGTATGTATGTATATATGTATGTATGTATGTATGTATGTATGTATATATGTATGCATGTATGTATGTATGTATGTATGTATGTATGTATGTATGTATGTATGTATATATGTATGCATGTATGCATAATTGAATGTATATATGAATGTATGTATGTATGAATTTATGTACATACACAAATAGATATATATACACATATATATATATGCACACAGATATTTATATACGGACACGTATAGATATATATACACAAACGTGCATACATAAGTACATTTACACGTACATACATACACACATGTATGTATGTTTGTATGTATGTATGTGTGTATGTTTGTATGTATGTATGTGTGTATGTTTGTATGTATGTATGTGTGTATGTTTGTATGTGTGTATGTATGTGTGTATGTTTGTATGTGTGTATGTATGTGTGTATGTATGTATATGAGTATGTGTGTATGTATGTATGTATATATGTTTTATGTATGTATGTAAGAATGTCTGTATGTCTGTATGTATGTGTGTCTATGCATGTATGTGTGTATAGGTGCATTTGATAAAAAGGATTTGCCCGTTAAAGAACATTTGAAATGGAGTCCAGCAGATTGGACGAATGTGTTGTGGTCGGACGAATCAAAGTTCAACTTGATCGGCAGAGATGGCAGGAAGTATGTAAGAAGGCGTATAGTCGAAGAATTCCATCCAAAATGCATCCAACCTTCAATTAGGCACTCTGGCGAAAGTGTGATAATGTAAGTGTGTATGTCGGGAAAAGACGTCAGTTCTATAATCCGAATGGATAGTAAGTCCTATCTAGAAATATTGAATAATACTATGCTTCCATACGCCCGAAAGCATTTAGACTTTCCATCATGACAACCACCCGAATGTCACCTCGTACCTACTCAGAAATTACATTATACCTAAGAGATTTCGGTTGATATAGTGACCAGCGTCGTCACCCGAGCTGAAACCCATCGAAAATCCTTGAGAATGGTTGGGTAGAACTGTGAAAAGTATTAAGAGAAAGAATAAGGACAAAAAGAAGGAGAATTTTTTAAAAACGTTATTAGCCGAAAGTGGGAAAAAATCTGCGCAACAGTGATAAATGATCTAAACATTTCTATGTTTCGCAGATGCAAAGCTGTATTAAGTAATTTTGGGTTCCCAAAATACTGACTCTGTGATTTTATTGCTTTTTAGGGATTTCAGAATGAATTTTAAAAGCAAAACAACAACAAAATATGAAATGTTACCTGTTGACCTTAAGTTAAATGGTACTCTAATTTAGGATAATTATGATTTATTTTTAATCTAAAATTAACATATTGATTTTACTCTGTAAAGCTGTATACCCTAATAAAGCTCGTAAGAGTTTCTTTATTTAGATATATAATTAATTCAAGATTTACAAGTTGAATATATAAAAGAAATGTCGGTTGAACATTAGTAAATTAGGGTTCTTAAGTTCGATGACGCCACTGCAATTGTTTGGAAAATGTGGATTTAGTGTCAAAAGCGAAAGAAGGATGTAGAAAGAAAACAAAGGGAAACTGTGCTGCAGCTATATATAGATGAGAGAGTACTAAACAAGGATTGAGTGACGAAGAACACTTTAGTTGTGGAGTGGTCAAATTAGAGGAAGTCGTATAGATTCTCACGCAGCCAGTTCTAAAGAGTGTTTGAGGATATTAGGAATGAATTAGGAGATAAAATGTTGGAAATCGCAATTCCATGACTCAAACAATTGAAAAGACATAAATATGTGACTGTATAAACGTATATGTGTGTATGTATCTATATACGTATGTGAGTATGTATGTATGTATATACGTATGCGTGTTGGTGTCTAAGTATGTTGTATGTTTGTGAGTATGAACCTATGTATGTATGGATTTACGTGTGTAGGTATGTGTGTTAGTATGTACTGTATGTATGTATGTACACATCCATGCATGTATATTTTGTATGCAACAAGTATGTGTGTAGGTTTGCAATGTATGCATGCATGTATATATGTATGTGTGTATGTATATATATATGCTCGCATGCATGCATGTATCTTCGTATATGTGTATGTGTGTTTCTACGTGTGTATGTACGTCCGTATGCATGCATGTATGTGCGTGTACTGATGTATGTATTTATGTAAGTATGTATGTGTGTATGTGTACATATTCCATGCGTGTATGTATATAGGTAAAGATGCATACTTGCATGTAGGTGCCTATGTATGCACGTATGTATGCATCTACGTGCATATGTATGTGTATGTATGTATGCATGTATGTACATGTATATGCGTGTACGTATGTATGTATATATGTATGATTGTGTTTATGCATGCATGTTTATATGTATGGTTTTATGTATGTGTCTATGTATCTGCGTACGTATGTCTGTGTGTATATATTTATGTATGTATGCATGTGTGTATGTACTTATTTGTCTATATATGTATATGCGTGTGTATCATTGTATGTATGTGTGCAGCATGAATATGTGTATGTAAGTGTGTATGTATGTGCGTATTATGTGTATGTGTATGTATGTAAGTGTTATATGTGTATTAAGTAAGTGTGTATGTGTGTATTTTTGAGTGTTCGTGTATATATGTGTGTATGTATCTGTGTAATTATGCATGTGTGTATGTGTATAAATGTGCATATTGATTTGCAGGTGTATGTAAGTATATGTGAATGTATATATGGGTGCATGCGTGTATATGTGTGTGCATGCGTGTATATGTGTGTGCGTGTATATTATGTGTTTAAGTTCACAAGTTTGTCTGTCTGCATACATGTGTACGCATAAATACATACATACACACATACATATATACATACATAAATATATACAAAGATACAAAAACGCATACATACATACATATGAATGTGGATATGTATGTATTTATGTATGGATGCGTGTATGTTTGTGTGTATGTGCATGTCTATGTGTGTTTGTACGTATGTGATTAAGTATGGAATTATGTAAACACATGTGTATGTATATGTATGTTTATATGTGTGTATGCATGTGTGTATGTATGTATTTAGGTATGCGCATTTGTATGTCTGTATGAATGTATGTGTGTGTATGTGCGAATGTGGGTGTATGTAAGTATGTGTGTAATATTGTATGTGTGTGTGTATATCAGTGTGCATGTGTGTATGAATGTATGCGTGTAAGTGTGTATATATGTGTGTAAGTATGTGTGTATGTATGTGACTCTATGTGTGTGTATGTATGTATGTACGGATGTGTATATGTCTGTGGGCATATGTGTATGTATGTATGTGTGTATAATGTTTGTGTGTGTCTATGTGTGTTAAATACATACTTACATATATACATACCTATACAATCATACGCAGATACACATATACATACATATTCACATACATGCATTCATGCACACATACACACACATAGATATCCAAACACTCAAATACATGCACACATATATGTACGTGAATATGTATGTATATGTGCAACACATGTGTGCATGTATATATATATATATATATATGTGTGTATGTTTTTATGTATGTTTTTATATAGGTATGCATGAATGTATGTGCTTATTTTGTATGCATGTTTGTGCGTATGAGTGTATGTGTATATTAGTGTATGTATGCATGTTATATATATATGTGTATATGTATATACCTATATATGGGTATGTATGAATGTGTGTATGTATGTGTGTATGTATGTATGTATGTATGTACGAATATGTGTACGTTTGTATGTGTGTATGTATGTGTGCATGTATATATGTATGTATGTGTGTATGCATGTATTTATATAAGCATGTGTATGTGTATATATGTGTCTGTGTGTGTATTTGTTGTGCCTTTGTTAGGGCATCCTTCTAGGAGAAGGTAACTCAGGTAACTGGGATAAGTCCGACATAAAACCTGCGGCTCAGTGGTTACCGATGATGTTCACTTGTTCTTCTTTTCGGATTATGGCTGCTGTCGCTTAGTGAGTGGGATTGACTCAGTGCACAGCCTTTCCTTACATTAAAAAACTTCTTGCACAGGCATTGCACGATAACAACATTGATTAAGCTTTTGCGCAATGGCCATACTCGATAACGAGGGGGCAGCCACCATGTATGTATGTGCGTATGCTTGTGGGTATGTATGAATGTTTGTACATACATACACACATGCATAGATACACGCATACATTTATACATATGTACACATACATATGTACGTAAACAAATACACACATACACACATGTATATATGTATGTATGTGTGTATGTATGCACGTATGTATGTATGCATGTGTGTGTATATATATGTATGTATACATGAATGAAGGTGTGAATGTGTGTTAATGTGTATATATGTGTGCACGAATTTGTGCATGTATGGAGGTATGCTTGCATGTATGTATGCATTCATCTATGTCTGTATGAATCTATGACTGTATCTATGTATGTGTGTGTATATATATATATATATATATATATATATATATATGTATGCATGTATGTATCTACGTATGTGTACGTGTATCTGTTTAAGTATGTATTCTTGTATGTATGAATGTATGTGTATTTGAATAAATGTATGTACGTATGTATGTATGTATGTATGTATCTGTTTGTGTGTATGTGTGTATGTATGTGAGTATCTGTACAAAGCTGTAAGAAGCAATTCTGAATGCCCAAAATACTGACCGTGCGATTTTATTGCTTTTTGTTGATCAGATATGCTTTGACAGTGGAGATGTGTGTGCAGTAGGTGTTCGACATAAACCCACCGGTCAGCAATACTCGGGCACTGGACTAGGGTGTGCAGAACAGTTTCACCTTTCTGGGCGCACCTCACGTGGGCCCGGCTGACGGCATTTCCGTGCCTATAAATTTTATCCCAAACAGTCAGCGCCCCTCGGTAGCACTGTCAGGCAAGGGATTTCTTGAAGTTATCCATAGGCTCAGGCCCGAAAGCTGCGAAACCAGATCGGTTAGTTGATCTTCATCGACACCCAGAGTTTCCCTGAGGACGTCGTCGCACTTTCCCTTCACTAGCACTCTTTAGAAATTTAGAGTGGAAGTATTACCGACCGTATTGCCTCCTGGTGGAGGACTGTGAGTGCTTGACGGCACTCAATATGCCAAGCGCCCTTCTTCGGACTACGCCCAGTCCAGGATTGCCGCTCAGTCAAAAAGACGAGCTGTGGAAAAGTGCCTCTTACAAACGGTGATCACACCTGCTCACCGTCAAGGAAAGGCTGGAGATGACGCAACCTCAGCGCACGTCTGCGCATCAGTAACCAGGGCATGCCCACTCCTCCACTCAGCAGCTATTGACAACAGATAGAGCGCCTGACCAGTGAAATGCGCATCTTCCACAGAAAACGGAAGAGTAAGCGCACAAGCTGGTCAACCAGGAAACGGGACAAGGGACGACAGTGAAGCGGTAGGAGATGATGGGTGCCATGTACGCGTTCGTCACCTCCGCCCAATCTTTCAGGTACAGCTTCCTCTTGGTCTATTTCTGGGTGAGATTGGCTACCCTTCTCGTCACTTTTCGTCCCAGTTCTTCTCCACTTGGACGTCCGGTCCAAACCAGACTCCGAGCAACTTGTTGGGACCGTCTGTCCAGCGCGGCATGACGCTGTTGGACCGCATGGCCTTGCCTCTCCATGTGCCGAGCTGCAAGTCCACTGACTTTTCCGGGTTCATTTTTGCTCCTGTTTTCGCTTCATATTCCTGTAGTGTTTCGACTGTCAGGTCTATATGCCTGTGGCTCGACACTATGACGGTGACATCATCAGCGTAAGCAGATACATTTCTCTCAGATACTAGATCACGCGAGACACCCATCAACGCCCCCAGCTTCCGCAGTAAATGGTTCAATAGTCAGTACGTACAGAAGGGAGGAGATAGAGATAGAGAGAGAGAGAGAGAGAGAGAGAGCACCCTTGAGGGACGGAACGCACGATGCGGAATGGCTCAGACAGCTTTGTAACGTATGCATGCATGTA
>NW_021826568.1:0-10000 GCF_006345805.1 Octopus sinensis | reverse complement strand
TATATATATTATTATATATATATATAATATATATATACATACATAAACATACATACTTAATAAATACATACATACATACTACTTACGTATATGTATACATACATGGTGGTTGTCTACTCCTTATAAGAGTTTGACCATCTCCAGTAACCTACACCTCAGCACCATCATGGCGTCTGATGGGTGGTTTTTAAACTAGACACCATATCTGGCCAGTGTCGCCATCTATCAGGATTCCATGACATCGACATTACTAGCTTTGTAGCTGTTATCAGTGGGAAATACTTAAGAGAGGTAAATGTTCTTGCTGGTACCTATTTATCGACCCCGAAAGGATGAAAGGCGAAGTCAACCTCAACGGAATTTGAACTCAGAAATTAATGACAGTCGAAATGCGCTGAGCATTTTTGTCCCCCATGCACACAATTCTACCAGCTCTCCGCCTACAAATTATAGATATATGTCTCAGACACGTGTTAATGAAGTGTATATACAATTAAATAATGAAAGAAAACCGAACGATAAAGAATTATTGAAAGTAGGTTCAGCATAAAATACATAATGTGTATTATATATTTTTTTTCTAGATTTTTTTCTAGATAGGCGCAGGAGTGCTGTGTGGTAAGTAGCTTGCTAACCAACCATATGGTTCCGGGTTCAGCCCACTGCGTGGCATCTTGGGCAAGTGTCTCTTCTATAGCCCCGGGCCCGCCAATGCCTTGTGAGTGGATTTGGTAGACGGACACTGAAAGAAGCCTGTGTATATATGTATAATATATATGTGTGTATGTCTGTGTTTGACCCCCTAGCAATTGTTGACAACCGATGCTGGTGTGTTTACGTCCCCGTCACTTAGCGGTTCGGCAAAAGAGACCGATAGAATAAGTAACGGGTTACAAAGAATAAGTCCCGGGGTCGATTTGCTCGACTAAAGGCGGGTGCTCCAGCATGGCCGCAGTCAATGAATGAAACAAGTAAAAAGAATAAAAAAAAAAAAGAAAAAAAGAAATACAACAAAGGAGACAGTACAGAAAATCTTGTATAAAACGGATTTCAAATTTTGGCACCAAAGGACAGCAATTTTAGGGGGGGGGGTTAAGTCGATTACATCGACCCCAGTGCGAACTGGTACTTAATTTAAAACCGATTGTTATGTTGATGCTTAAGGCGGCGAGCTGGCAGAAACGTTAGCACGCCGGGCGAAATGCTTAGCGGTATTTCGTCTGCCGTTACGTTGTGAGTTCAAATTCCGCCGAGGTCGACTTTGACTTTCATCCTTTCGGGGTCGATAAATTAAGTACCAGTTACGCACTGGGGCGATGTAATCGATTTAATACCTATGTCTGTCTTGTTTGTCTCTCTGTGTTTAGCCCCTTGGGGTAATTAAGAAATAGGTACTTAATTACGACCCGAAAGGATGAAAGGCTAAGTCGACCTCGGCGAGAAATTTGATCTCAGAACGTAACAGCAGACGAAACACCGCTAATATTTCACCCGGCGTGCTACCGTTTCTACCAGCTTGCCACCTTAAGCATAAACATAACAATCGGTTTTAAAGGATATGGCTGAAAGGCCAAGTCAACCGCTATGGCTTTTAAGCTCTGTACGTTTAGACGGGTATGATATCGCTAAACATTCCGCCCGGTGAAACGAAATGTGTAGCAATTCTGCCAGCACTCCACGTCCAAAATACCATTATAAGTCGCAGACATATATTAATGAAGTATATATACAATTAAGTAATGTATGAAAATCGAACAATAGAGAAATATTGTAAGTGGGTTGAATTTAAAATAAATAAATGTGTATTGTATTATTTTTTTTTCTTGAAATAAAACAAAATAGAAAATTTAGAAACGACTTGTATAATACTGAATATTGTGTTGTCTCTCATTGTGTATCCATTAGTGTTGCTTTTGCGATGAATTATCTTATGCCCCACCACCACCACCACACATACACATATGCACACAAAACCACATACATACAGACTGAGAGAGAGGTATAACGCATATGGCGTAGTGGTTAAGAGCACGGGCTACTAACCCCAAGATTCCGAGTTCGATTCCAATGATAATAATAATAATAATGATAACAACAACAATAATAATAATAATAATAATAATAATAATAATAATAATAATAATAATAATAATAATAATGAGAAGAAGAAGAAGAAGAAGAAGAAGAAGAAGAAGAAGAAGAGAAGGAAGAAGAAGAAGAAGACAAGAACAACAACAACAACAACAACATCGAAAAATACCTTAGGTTCGAAATTTCCCCAAGACACCTGAAAAGTTGTGCTAACAACAAACAAGATGAGGACAAATATCCGTCGAATGTAAATAATGTAAATAATGTACATAATTCCTCATCTCTTAAATATAGAACTGTATGCGTTCTTCGTGTTCAGATATTGAAACCGCGTTGTAAAACTTTTGTGTTGGTGAGAAAACATCATGAACTACGATAAACTACATTTCATGACGATGCAAGAGAATAGGGTTACTAAACTTGTTTGCAAATATTCCGAAGTTTAATACCTTTAGAAAATTACTATTTGTAAATCTCACAACGAGAGAGATTCAGCAACAGTACTTTGGAGTAAAGATTGTTTGCCAACATAACATGGCAGTCCTGGTTTAGGACGAATGTTGCTGTAATTTAGTCCCAGGAGACATCGTCTCCAGCTGGCTATACGACACGATCTGTGTCCTTATATTTTCGAACAAGGGAATCTAGCACCCTCACTCAGCTCATAACCCGTAAATCGCGATACACAGATATTGTTTAGAACCGAGTGTGGGTGCTAGATTCCCTTGTTCGAAAATATAAAGATACACGTCGTGTCGTATAGTCAGCTGGAGATAATGTCTCTTGAGGCTAAATTACAGCAACATTCGTCCTAAACCAGGACTGCCATGTTATGTTGGCAAACAGTCTTTACTTAATACCTTTAGTTATACTTCTATACCTCTAAGTATTTATCCTATCGATAAAAATATATTCCAAATCAATAACAAACGATGAACTCAACCACAAAAGCAACAGATCTTCGTAGTGATACTCGAAAAAGAAACATGTTAAAAAGGGAAAGTAAAGACAAAAAGCAAGACGTTTCGGAGATAGACCTTGGTCGAATACGCAGAAGAAACATTTATAGAAAATCTCCACTATTTAATTCATTTCCGCCCTTATCCTCGCAAACTACGTGATTTTGCTCATGTGTGCAAGCGTCCACTTCACATATTCACAGTATTCTGGTACTCTCCAAATATTGGTCCACACTCTTTCTTTCGCCCACCTCTATCACACCTATTATCCATTCCATAACTCTTTCAATGCATATCTCAGCCACTTCATTTTCTGCTTCCTCTCAAGAATTAAATTCCCGTAAAATGCCCCCATCCCCATCCCCACCACCCACCAGCTCACTGAATTGATCCACACTAGGTCTTTCTATCTTCACATCAATTCGATCTTCACGTGCAGCTGTGGGGGTTCTACCGACGTTTTTTGTTCTACCGTACGTGACTTTAGTAGTGAGTAGTAGTAGTAGTAGTAGTAGTAGTATAGTAGTGGTAGTAGTAGTAGTAGTAGTAGTAGTAGTAGTAGTAGTAGTAGTAGTATAGTAGTAGTGGTTGTGGTGGTGGTGGTGGTGGTGGTGGTAGGAGGAGGAGGAGGGGGAGGAGGAAGAAGAACAGGAGGAAGACGAGGAAGAGGAGGAACAGAATGGGAGAGGAAAAGGAGGAAGAGGAGGAAAAGGAGGAAGAGGAGGAAAAGGAGGAAAAGGAGGAAGAGGAGGAAAAGGAGGAGGAGGAATGTAAGAATGAATGGATGGGACGAGGAATGGGAGTGGGGGTGAGAGGGAAGGAGAGGAACGGATGATGAGTGGGAAAGAGAGGAGGAGTGGAGCAGAAGAAAGGAGAGATGGATGGGCGGGAAATGACACGCTGCTCTGCTTGCGCCCTCTACTGCATTACAGTCCAGACGTGAAAGCTATCAAACCAACCTATTGCAGGCTGTTGACATTGTTGTTGTTACTGTTGTTGTTATTGATGCTGATGACGACGATGATGATGATGATGATCATGGTCATGATGTGGTTGATGTTTCCCTCTTGTAGAACCAAGACCAAAATCAATCCACCCGTGATCCTCCATTCAGGTTGTTTGAGGAAATTATGGATTATATTACCAAATGCATCCGTCCTTTGTTTTTATGAGAATAGGCTACGATGTTTGGGAAATTTGGTTGTTATTCCTAGCATATCAAAACTCTATCGCTGGCAGCCGGCACTCGTTCCGTAGTTTGCTGCTCCCTGACAGAAAATAGATTACGCAATGTGAATCTGCAGTAGAGGAGGAGCAGGAGGAGCAGGAGGAGCAGGAGGAGGAAGAGGAGGATAACGGGGGAAACGAGGAGGAGGTGGGTACGTTGAGGAGAAGTTGGAGAGAACAAAATAGAAGAAGAAGAAGTAGAAGAGGAAGAAGAAGAAGAAGAAGAAGAAGAAGAAGAAGAAGAAGTAGAAGAAGTAGAAGAAGTAGAAGAAGAAGAAGAAGAAGAAGAAGAAGAAGAAGAAGAGAATGGGAGAATGTAAAGGGGAGGGACGTTTTACATATAAATTTCTATACATTGTTGGGGTAAGCAAGGAAGTAAAAATAAAATAAAATAAAATAAAACAATATGTATTTTTGGTGCTCATATTTGCCTAAAGCCATTAGAATTGAATCGACTGTCTTGTCACGGCGATTACGTTATTGACGAACAAGAATATCCAAAAGAGAAACAAAGAACAGCAGCAGCAGCAGCAGCAGCAGCAGCAGAAGCAGCAGCAGCAGCAGAAAGCGATAACACTTCTTGAAAGATTTTTAAATTCATTTTAAATAAACTGAGTAAGGACTAATGCAAAACCGTTGCTTAGTTACGCACGTTCTTTGAGTTTCCTTTTTCTTTTTCATTTTCTTTTTGGTTTTTCTATTTGGAGAGACAGAGAGGAAAGTGAGTCTTTGTTCGCGATGTTGCCGATATAAAAGTCGAAAGCTTCTTATGTATCAATTTAAAACGCGTGGAATTCTAATTACCATAATGTTTCAGAGATATTTTGCTTGGTAAACAAAACGAATTGAAATGATGGATATAATATTATGAAGCAGCTGAGTTCAAATGATGCTATACTTTCACTCTGCCACAGCGTTCCCCGGCTATCGATGAATGGATGGATATTCTATCGATAATGTTTTTATGTGTAAACGCGTTTCGATTATGTTCTCAATAATTGTGTTGTTAATTGCCTGCAAAACATTCTTGCAATGGCGTTTGCTAATTGCCTCAACGCAGGGTTAGTCATCTGCAGATATACAAGAATTTACGTAACAGCTGAAAATCAATATTATATATATATATTATATATATACATTATAATATATATATATATATATTATAATATATATATGATATTATATATATAGTATAATATAATATAATATATATAGATCAATATTATATATATATATATACTATATGTATATATATGTGTGTAATTATATGCATAATATATATGTGTCTGTTATATATATATATATATATATATATTATATATATATATATCTTTATTTTAAGCAGCAGAAAATTCAACAAAATCTGTTACTCTGAGTTTCTCGTTGCCGTTCATCAGACAGTTTTTGCCAGAATGGAACATATATATTAATTCAATCTATACTCTTACAAACGCTACACCTTTAAAAAGAAATGGACTTGTTTGATTGGCCCTTTAGAAAAAACGGTCAATCTTCGAGCGATAAACAAAAAGGTCAAAAATATATTATAATATATAAAAAAACTTATAAAAATTATAAAATCCGAGGAAAAAAACCGAGGAAAAAACCTATTGCCGTTAATGAAGACAGTACAAATTAATGCATAGAAATTAAACCTGTTATAAATACTGCAATACATATTTATTTATATTAAAATCCACATATATATATCAACATACACAAAAGGATGCGCGTAAAAAACGCATACATACATATACAGACGTATGAATATGAATCTAAATTATACACATAAAAAGCATGTGTACATATATTCACGCAAACCGTCTCGCACGCAAGCTAAAATTCATCTATATATATATATATAATATATATATATATATATATATATATATATATATATATATAAACTTACATATACATATATGTGTGTATGTGTATACGCATGTATGTATAGATCGATGCATATAAATGTATGCAAGATATTCACACACACATATATCTGTATATATGGATATGTACATATACATGTGTGTATGTGTGTGTGTGTACAGATAATTTGTATATATATATATATGGAAGCACTCCGTCGGTTACGACGACGAGGGTTCCGGTTGATCCGAATCAACGGAACAGCCTGCTCGTCAAATTAACGTGTAAGTGGCCGAGCACTCCACAGACACGCGTACCCTTAACGTAGTTCTCGGGGATATTCAGCGTGACACGGAGAGTGACAAGGCCGGCCCTTTGAAATACAGGTACAACAGAAACAGGAAGTAAGAGTATGAGAAAGTTGTGGTGAAAGAGTACAGCAGGGATCACCACCATCCCCTGCCGGAGCCTCGTGGAGATTTAGGTGTTTTCGCTCAATAAACACTCACAACGCCCGGTCTGGGAATCGAAACCGCAATCCTATGACCGCGAGCCCGCTGTCCTAACCACTGGGCCATTGCGCCTCCACATATATATATATATATATATATGAATATATCACTCTGTACATGAGTGTGTGTATATATGCATGTATAGATGTTTGCTGTAGATTCTCGCATACATTACAGTGTAAACTTGATAAAAATTTCAATTAATTCAAAGTAAACTTTCAGTGGCAAAAGAAGCATTGCTGCCGCGGGTGTTTAGAATCTAAAGAAACGTAAAAATACATGCCAAGGAAAGATAACTAGAAAACGACAAACATTTAGATTGTTAGAAATTCAAAACAGTGCAGCGAGAGTGGATCCTGTCTTTTTAGCCGACTAAAGAAAGCAACGGAGAGGTTTTGTATTTCATACATTTACTCGTTGAAGCATATTCTGATCCTGTTGGCTCTGATCACTATGGATATGTTTTTATGTATGCATGTATCTATACATATGTATGTATGTATGTATGTATGTATGTATGTATGTATGTATGTATGTATGTATGTATGTATGTATGTACGTATGTATGTATGTATGTATGCATGCATGTAGGTAAGGAGAGGTGTCAGGAAGGGCATCACTGTTACACTTCCAGATGGGAAGGGTCTTCCTATGATGCTAACATGCAGTTTCTGTGCAAGACCCTGCCTCAGTAAAGCTGGACTCAAGAGTCATCTTCGTAGTCATAAAGCGAGACAGATGAGTGACAACCTGGCCATATCTGTCGGGCATGTGGAAGAGAGTGTAATTCGGCAGAAGGACTTAAAGCAAAGGTACATGAAGCCTAGTTATAACTACAGCCGGCTATTACCGGTAAAGGTTTTAGCTGCCAATGCTGTACAAGACATTGTAGATCTTTAGCTGGGCTAAAAAGTCACATTCGATCACAGCACCAATAGCAGTTAAGCTTTGTGCAATAGCCATACTCGATAACGAGGGAGCAGCCATCATGCATGTATGTATGTACGTAGGTGTACGTGCAGAATTGTATGTTTTGTTTTATGTATATATTTTCATGCATATATTTGCATATCTAGACAAGCACATATATATTTCAATGATAAACTTCTGGGAAGTTTTACAAATTTTTACAGTTCCAGTGATGGATTGGACCTGTAGTCTTCGAATTAGCCTTCTCCTTTCTAGTTTTGAGAAGCCTAACTTCTCAAGATTAGTATTTCGTCAGTGTGTTACGTGTGTATGTATGTATGTATGTATGTATGTATGTATGTATGTATGTATGTATGGATGGATGGATGGATGGATGGATAGATGGATTGATGTCTGTATGTATGTATATGTATGTATGGTGCGTATATGTATGTACGTATGTATATATATGTGTATGTAATACCTTTTTCTTCCATCTTTCACTTATTTCACTTGATTGCTGCCATACTAGGGCACCGGTTTGAAGCGGTTTAGTCGAGCATATCGACCCCCAGGACATTTTCTAAAGCCAGGTACTTATTCTATCGGTAACTTTTATCGAACGGCTAAGTTGCGGGGAGCCTAAAACACCAAGATCGGCTGTCAAATACAGACACAAAGGCAAACACAGACACATACACACGTCTAGACATATTCGACAGGCTTCTTTCAGTTTCCGTCCATCAAATCCACTCACAAGGCTTTGACCGTCCCGAGGCAATAGTAAAAGACACTCGTACAAGGTGTCACGCAATGAGACTGAACCTGGAACCATGTTCTTGGGAAGCAAGCTGCATACCACATAGCCACGCCTGCGAATTGCTTTGAATATAAACACAAAGCTAATCATTTTGTTGGGGTTGATTTTGTCGGTTATCTCGGGTTTTGTACTTGAAGAAAATAACATATTATGGCCCTTGTAATGGTTAATGGGCTCAAATATGGACCATCAGTTTCGTGATAGGGAGTAAGTCGATTACATCGACCCTAGAACTCGACGGATACTGATTCCATCGACTCAGAAATGATGAACGGTAATGTCGACTTCAGCTGAGTTTGAACTGAGAATATGAGTCTGAAGAGATGTCGCTAAATATTTTGGCGGACATGGAAACGATTCTGCCAGCTCGCTGTCTTCTACACCGGGAAGTTAACCCGTTCTGTTATAGGTACAAGGTTTGAAATTTGGTGGGGAAGTCATAACATCTACCCAGTGTTCACGCGGTATTTATTTTATCAATCGCAAAAGGATGAAATGCAAAGTCGACTTCGGCGGAATTTAAACTCAGAAAGCAAAATCGACGAATTACCGTTAAGCATTTTTTCCTGGCTTGCTAATGATTCTACAAGCTCATCGCCTTCTAATTACCGCCTTCATAATAATCCTTTCTGCTACAGGTACAAGGTCTGAAATTTTGGGAGAAGGAGCTAAACGATTACATTGACCCCAGTATTCAACTGGTACTTATTTTATCGACCCTGAAGAGATGAAAGTCAAAGTCGCCTTCGGTGGAATTTGAACTCAGGTTGTAGGGACTGGTGAAATGTGGCAAAGTATTTTGCTTGGCATGCTAGTGATTTTCCCAATGCACCGTTTTCTACTCCGTAACGATAATGAAAGACAATTTGGCAATTTTCCCTTGCTAGAATTAAAACTTAGAAGATAAGGTGTAGGAGAAAGACGACAAGGCACTTCATCCAATGTTCGAACGAATTCTTCCTATCCACCATCTTATGTTTGTTCTGTAATAATGTTAAAATGGCGATATTTCCTTTCGTATTTAAATAAATAGGGACCTCTTTATCACAACCTGTTGGATGTTTGCGTATTTAGAAACAGAAGAGAGGAACGGAAATATAATATAAATCTAAGTTAAAGCAGAAACAAATATTTAAAATATCACATAGAAAATTGGAGAGAGAAACCATAGGAAGGAACTCTAAAACCGCTGCAAAGTACCTGGAAAATATCATGTGTTATAATCTGATGGGTTTGTTGTCTCAAAGCTTCAACGAAATGGAGATAATTTATTTAAATAGATCACACTGGCAGCATAAAATTTACTTTTACAGCGATATCTGTCTAACTATCTGACTCCAGTATTTGAGAACCGAAGCTAAAATCAATTTGATTAAACTTGGATAACGTTGGTGACATTCAGTCGTGCTGCAATGTCTTGTTGTTCCATTTAAAAGTGGCAATAGATTCCAAACTACGGTGCGTTAAATCTGAGGTTACCATTCCAGTTGGATAGCAATATCTAATTAAGAATAATTCAATAACTACTCCATGTTGGAGAACGTAAAGCTGTTGGCTCAACCACAAGGCACCAAAGGAAGATACATACACACACTCCTATATATGTGTGCGCG
>NW_021826567.1:0-12483 GCF_006345805.1 Octopus sinensis | reverse complement strand
AGGATCCAATTGTTTTTTTTTTATATTTGTCTAAGTATATGTGTATCTATGTATGTACGCGTGGTGTGTGTGTGTGTGTGTGTGTGGTGTGTGTGTGTGTGTGTGTGTTGTGTGTATGCGTGCGTGTGTGTGTGTGTGAGTTTGTCAGTTGTCCTTCCGATTCCCTGTTTGTGCTGTATCAGATTTTCACGACAATAAAATTTATTACAACCGAATCGTAAAGTTGGCGCTAAACGAATTAATTAAGCGAAGCATTAATTGATTGAAAATTACACCCGTGGTGAGGAGGAGGAAAAAAATAAAATAGGTTAATGATTAATTATAGTTCCGCAATTTCAATTAAATAAAACAAAAACAAGCTAAACTATTTCTAAACAATTCAAATAATGATTTAAGGGAAAAGATATTTGAGTGAAAAACGTCTCACAAAACTTAGAAAATAATCCATTTTAGAAGCGATCGAGACGGCCTCTACCTGGTCACTCAGCTTACTAAACATAGCAGCCAAGTTTCCCAGTATCCTTGAGTGGTACCACAAATTGATATGGTCAGCATGGAGGAACTTGAAGATCAGTGATCAATGGGAGAAAGCCGAAGGAGAATACATTCGGAGATAGAATCGATATCAGCCAATCCAGATCAATATCTCTTCTCAATTGTTTTCATTTTTTTACTTCGATTCAGTCATTAGACTGCGGTCATGCTGGAGCACCGCCTCAAAGAGCTTTAAGTCGAACGAATCGACCCCAGTACTTTTTGGAGTTTTTTTTTTGTTTTTTTGCTTTTTGTTTTTTGTAAAGCCTGGTACTCATTTTATTAGTGTCTTTTGCCGAACTGCTAAGTTGCGGGAATGTAAGCACACCAATACCGATTGTCATGCGGTGGTGGGAAGGAAACAAACGCAAACACACACATACACACACACACACGCACACACGCACACACACACACACGCACACACACACACACACACGCACACACACACACACACACATACGCACACAAACACACGTATGTGTGTGCATACGACAAGCTTCTTTCAGTTTCCGTCAACCAAATCCACTCACAAGGATTTGGCTGACCCGAGGCTATAGTAGAAGACACTTAACAAAGGTGCCACGCAGTGGGACTGAACCCGGAACCATATGGTTGGGAATCAAGTTTCTTTGCACACAGCCACAACAGCGCCTATTGAATGCTGAAGGAAAAATCTTCTCTGTTATGGCAGCAAGGATAACTAAATATCTCACAGAGAATAAGTGCTTGGATAGGCCAGTTCAGAAGGGAGACAAGTCTGGAGTATCAACTTATATAGTATATACCCCTTTGGTTTAGCAAGCAATCCAAAGGACTAGAGCAGAAAAGAGATATTGGCTTGGTGTGGTATGGCTCGATCTGTCAAATGCCTACAGTTCGATCCCATATGATGAAACAAGCTCTTCACACTTATCACACTCTAAAGAACACCAGAGAAGTGTTGATGAAGTTTTTCACTGGGATTTCTGTGCGTTTCCACAACCAAAGTGTACACAGTTCTTTGGATGGATCAATTTAGAAGTGGGCATAGCAATGGGCAGTGCAATCTCCCCTGTATTATTTGTGTTGGTGCTGGGGATCATCCTGAAGGCAGAAATGGGACGGTCAGCTCCAATAGATCTTGAAGAAGGATTTCGGATGACACCTCTAAATGTCTTCATGGACGACACTACAGTCTGTAGTGGGACATGAAAGACCTATTTTGTCGCTGCGGCTATATTCAGTTGTGCTTTGGCAGACGCCAGACAGTCAAAGTTGGCGATGTAGTAATACAAGTAAAAATCTTTATTATGATCAAACTGATCGTTCATAGAAAAGGACATTACAAGACAAACAAATACAAAAAATGTTAAATGAGTTCGAATGTGTATTATGTTAAAAATTTACTTTAAAATGTTTTATATAACGATTGATTTTTACCTTAAAGTAGACCCTTTTTTTAAACGAAAACAAAGAAAGAAAACGAATAAAAGTTCAAAAAGAACCTGGCAGCCTATAAAGCCCAGCAACTATCTTTTCCTTTCATCAATGATTAAGCTGAGTTACTGACACCCACCTTTCTCATCACATCCTTCCATCCTTTCTCGTATTCACTCGGTGGCAGGGTCTTCCTCTCCAACCCCATCTTGCTCTTCGGATGGTATCTGAAGTAAGACAATAAACCGGGGCCAGAGATGAAGGACCCTGTCACAGAACCTTCCATTCTAGTCCTGAAGACACACTCTTTCAGTACTGCAACTGTACAGTAAAAACAAGCCTTACCTTCTTTTGAGAGTCCAGTTGGCGGTATCATCTTTATTATAGATCCAGCCGAAAGCTGTACTCGTCCCAGATGCGACAACACGTGTTCAACGTAACTTATCAAGATAGATAGCTCCCGACATTGTACAAAAGCGTGCTGGACAGTTTCATTGTCCAGCCCACATCTTGGACACGTCGGTGGCACTGACATTCCGTGCCTGGATAACGTATCACGTTCCTGTAGCACTTCCAAGTCAGGGATTCGGGGAAGTTGTCCAAATACCCCGGCCTAAAAGTTTTTTTTGGAACAAGATGGCAAGTAGTAATACAAGTAGCAACTTCTGCTCAGCAGTAAAACGCGCCTATTTTGAAAGAGCTAAACCAATTGCAGATTTAACAGCGAGGAAGAAACATCATTTTCTATTATGTGACACCTGTTCTATGTTCACCTCCAACTTAACCAATTGCAGATGTAACGGCTCTAGTATTACATCAATGTTTCTGCTATGAATTGATTATATTTTTCTTTATTAACCACACAGGGCTATAACAATGTGTGGCGCTTACAGCACATAGGTTTCCCAAGCGGTCACCCATCTAAGTACTAAATAGGCTCGACGTTGCTTAACTTCGGTGATCGGGCGAGAACCGGTGCTTCCAACGTGATATGGCCTATAGCGTTTACAACTAACGACGTGCAGCTCATTTCGTTTTATCTGATTTCCTTTCGCAGCCTATACATGCCTCGCTCCATAGCTCTAATTCTTTGATGTTCTTGTAAATTTTACATTCACACACAATCCAAAATAAATGAAAATAATTTTATTAACAAAAACATGCCTTCTGATATTCGTTTTTACATTCACGTCATACACCAATCCACTGGTGACCTTTCTACATTATTATCTTATCGCTAAATTGGTGACTTTTTATTTATTATCCTATTACTAAAAGTGCTTTCCACATAGAAGGATAAAACACGCAGGATGCTGAAACAGCTGGACGAGGTAATTGCATCTTCCGGGATGAGGTTCAAACCAAACCATTCTCGGAGCCCCTCTCTGCGGAAAAGGAAATTAACGTGTTCTCAAGACTGAAAAATACTCCAGTCTGGCCAGCAGCCTGAGACAAGTCAACTTCCGGGTCAAAGTTCTCGCCAAAGGGGTTGGTGCCAGAGGTTTTGCGGACAAATTTACTGTCTACTTACTGTCTAATGAAACAATTTTCATTCTCTGGGCAGAAGAGGACCAAATCTCTAAAGGCAATATCAGAAAGAGCAGAGAGGTATTCCAGCTGGATCTGATCGAGGAGGTACAAAAACCATTTCTATTCTGTTTGAAGGAGTAATTGTTATGGAAGCACTCCGTCGGTTACGACGATGAGGTTTCCGGTTGATATGAATCAACGGAACAGCCTGCTCGTGAAATTAACGTGTAAGTGGCTGTCCCTATCTACTACTGTCTAGCGATAGCAGAGCTGAGTTACGATGAAGACCACGAGTGTGTGTGTCCGTGTGTTATCGACGCGATCGAAGCGGCGATTTCACTTGAGAGAGTTCTCGGTCGAGTGCACGAGTCGAAAGAGACACGTGCACCCTTAACGTAGTTCTCGGGGATATTCAGCGTGACACAGAGAGTGACAAGGCCGGCCCCTTGAAATACAGGTACAACGAAACAGGAAGTAGAGTGAGAGAAAGTTGGTGGTGAAAGAGTACAGCAGGGATCACCACCATCCCCTGCCGGAGCCTCGTGGAGCTTTTAGGTGTTTTTCGCTCAATAAAACACTCACAACGCCCGGTCTGGAATCGAAACCGCGATCCTATGACCGCGAGTCCGCTGCCCTAACCACTGGGCCATTGCGCCTCCACAGTAATTGTTATAGTCTAACGCTAAGTGAAGTAACTCTGAGGGAAGCATTGTGATAGCGTTGACGTTTCACCGCTACCATGACAATCAACGTTATTTCTTCTTTAAGTAGAAGTTTGAAAGCTGTTTAAATACACGAGTTTCCGAAATCCAAGTGGCTTTAAAAGTGTCAGCAGAAGGGCACCCAGGGGTCAAGCCCTAGATGCGGCCCGGCTACTTTAGAGTGTAAGAAGCTAAGGGCCGAAACATTTACCTGAGGAGGGTTTCTTTTCTGAAGATCTTCCGCTTTTCAACTTTCTTGAGAGTTTCTTACCGCTTGAAAACAGTCCATTTAGAAGCAATCGAGACAGCCTCTACCTGGTCATTCAGCCCACTAAAACATACCAATCAAATGTCACTCAAATCAAATTGGATATGGTATTTCTTGATAGAGAAGCGGATCAATAATCCGGCAAGTCTAGGGCCGGAAGTGTCCTGAATTTCTGGTCTCTCCAGTTTTCTGAAGACAGCCTAAATATATACTTTAGATGTGAAAATTGGTGCTAAATTGTATTTAACAGATTCAAATTAATACACTTCTAAAGCAGGGCCTGTTTGATGTTTATTGATACACTTATAATTCTTTAAAATATATCATAAGCGAAGAAAGGTAAAGAACCTGATTATCTTTATATATAAAAGTAAGGTTGTGTGCTGTCTGTCTCCTACGATTTAGATTCCTAACTACTCCCACATTTTGCGGTGCAGTTTAACCAAAACCGGGTATCTTATAGTCGTGATTCATATCGAGCCCTTCTGGGTATTAGCGCGCGTCTACGATGAGTCTACGATTAAAAAAAAAATTTACCATCAATTTTTCCCATTTTAATGCATTTTTGGCATATATAAGAGAAGTAACTCTCTAAAAATTTATTATTAAATCTCAGACCGTAAAAAGCTACAGTAACACCACCACCCCTTTGTGGTTAGCCATACTGAGATGGCTATTATACTTTACATCTCTAAAAATGCTTATATAGTTATTTCCCTTACAAACCCGAGCAACGCCGGGCGATACTGCTAGTATTTAATAAATTAATACACTTCTAAAGCTGTTGGGTGTTATTACGTTTATGCATTTGTTTGCAAGCTCCTGAGGTGAAACCGTGTGTTGAATTGACAAAAGATAAAAATGACCATCCTCAAATATAACAATATGTTTCATCTATACCAATCCATTAAAAGTGGAGACACATGGCCTAGTGGTTAGAGCAGCGGACTCGCGGTCGAGGGATCGCGGGTTCGAATATCAGACCGGACAATGTGTGTGTTTATGAGCAGAATATCTAAGCTCCACGCGGCCCTCGGCAGAAGGTAATGGCGAACTTCTGCTGACTCTTTCGCCACAACTTCCTCTCACTCTTTCCTCCTGCATCTTGCAGCTCACCTGCGATGGACCGGCGTCCCGTCCAGGTGGGGAATCTATACGCCAAGGAATCCGGAAAACCGGCCCTATGAGCCAGGTGTGGTTCGAGAAGGAACAAACAACAGTCCATTAAAAAAAAAGGGAGGAACAAAACTGTTTTCCACATACTGTATGTAAATTAACCAACTTCAAAAACGGGATCTGTTTATTCAATTTTTTTTTAAGAAAGCACTCCGTCGGTTACGATGACGAGGGTTCCGGTTGATCCGAATCAACGGAACAGCCTGCTCGTGAAATTAACGTGTAAGTGGCTGAGCACTCCACAGACACGTGTATCCTTAACGTAGTTCTCGGGGATATTCAGTGTGACACAGCGAGTGACAAGGCCGGCCCTTTGAAGTACAGGTACAACAGAAACAGGAAGTAAGAGTGAGAGAAAGTTGTGGTGAAAGAGTACAGCAGGGATCACCACTATCCCTGCCGGAGCCTCGTGGAGCTTTAAGTGTTTTCGCTCAATAAACACTCATAACGCCCGGTCTGGGAATCGAAACCGCGATCCTATGACCGCGAGTCCGCTGCCCTAACCACTGGGCCATTGCGCCTCCACGTTTATTCAATACAGAGTATACAGTATATTGGACGCTGTTGTACTGTATCCCCAGATTTCTGGAAGCCGAATAAAACGTCCGCTACTGGTACCTGAAAAAGACAGAATCACCCTGGCTCAAATGCTTTTGATCATTTATGTGACCTGGGGCTAAATATCAGTCCACTTTCTATGTTCTTCTCTATCCCTCTTCGATTTCCTGCTTTTTTTTTTTTTGTGACTCCATCTCACACACTCTTTCATATTCCTCACACATGCACACGAACAGACTTTTGCTTTCTCATACGGACACACAAACACACACATACACACACACACACACACACACACACACACACACACACACACACACACACACACGCATGCACAAACACACACACACACACACGCACACTCAGAAATATACAGCCTCTTTCACCTCTCACGTTTTCTCTCAAACTTTTAAACAAAAGCTTTGTCTCTCGTCCAGATACTTATACGTACGTACACATACAAACACACCAAGCCGTAACATTCACATACATGCACATTCTTGCACACTCTTTCACACACACACACACAATTGCTATCTATCTATTTCAACTTTATGTTACCTTCAATCTTGCTTTTCTCCTCCTCCATTTCATCTCCGCCATTCCAATAAAAGAGAGCTTGCAAACGAGGTCAAAGTAATTGTCACTGGCCATAGTAGTTTGGTAAAAGAGTTATGACAGTTAATGTCAGTCAAAATAGTCAGTTTATGTCAGGAAGAACAGTTAGTGTCAGTTATTTTCAGTCGCTAATGACATTGAGAATAAGTGATGTGTGTCAGTATATATGTATATACACCCACCAATTTTTTCTCTTTTTTTTTTTTTTTTTTTTTTTATTACTTTAAGCTCCGATATATTTTCGTAATCTGCAAAATGTAAAAGGTATTCGTAAAAAATTTCCTCTGAAATACCCATTTTCTTGAAAGTTAGGAGGAAACAAAGTCGACTCGCGTATATTATCTGGAACTCATCTCTCTCTCTCTCTCTCTCGTTCACTTCGAAAAAGAAAACCTTCACAATCGAAATCTGTAAAGTATTTGTAGAAAATTTCATTTGAAAAAATATCCAACTTTCTAGAAGATATGAGGAAACAAAGACGGCACGGGTGCTGGGGGCACTTGTGTAGATTTTGCTTAAGTAGGTTTGAACAATTAGTGTAAAAAAAATGGTAAACATTAGTGCTTGTGATAATGGTTTCAAATTTTAGCACAATCCAGCAATTTTAGGGGTAGAATAAGTCGATTACATCAACCCTAATGCTCAACTGATACTTATTTTTATTGCCCCGCTCCCCTACAGGTTCTGAGTTCAATCCCGAGCAAGGCATTAAGGGGACTTCACATATTTCAACCGAAGCAAAAAACAGGGAACACAATGAGAGCAGTGGACCCCTGAAGATCAAATTATAGGGTAGTATTCTTTCATTTACTTTCTTTTATTCTTTTACTAGTTTCGGTCATTTGACTGCGGTCATGCTGGAGCACCGCCTTTTAGTCGAACGAATCGAGCCCAGGACTTATTCTTTGTAAGCCTAGTACTTATTCTATCGGTCTCTTTTGCCGAACTGCTAAGTTACGGGGACGTAAACGCACCAGCATCGGTTGTCAAGCGATGCTGGGTGGGGAACAAACACAAACACAACACACACACACACACACACACACATATATATATATATATATCTTCTACACTTCGGACTTCCACCTGGTTTTTCTGCACCTTTCCTAGATACACATGGATTTCACTGGACTCATCCGTTGATGCGAAATTGCTCCAATACACACCACAAGGTCGAACATTCTGAACTTTTCTGAACTATTTTTGTACTTTCTGCTTTTTCCTATTGTCGTTTCGTCTTGAATGTTAGCTACTAAACCTTTTTTATTTTCTTTCTGTGTTCCTTTCTGGGGAAGAGCATAAGCTCGAAACGTAAAAGACTTTCTCACTTCCCGAGCGTTAAACTAATACTTCTGTTTGTTGTTTACACACCCGTCTACGTCTTTTGTTCTGTTTTTTTTTTTGTAAATTCCAACTAAATATATATATGAGTGTGTATATATATATATATATATATATATATATATATATATAATATATATATATATATATAATATATATATATATATATATTATATATATGTATATATATGTATATATATGTATATATATATATATATATATATATACACACATATATACGACAGGCATCTTTCAGTTTCCGTCTACCAAATCCACTCTCAAAGGCTTTGGTCGGCCCGAGGCTATAGTAGAAGACACTTGCCCAAGGTGCGGACGCAGTGAGACTGAACCCGGAACCATGTGGTTGGTAAGCAGGCTACTTACCACACACCCACTCCTGCGCCGATGGAAATGAAGTCAGGCTCTTTATTTGACGTGATAACCATTCCAGCAGTTCGAAATTCTGATACACCAAGCGAGTTCAACACAAGACACCCGAAGAAGGCTGGAGTGTACAACAGCCGAAACGTAGTGAAAGTAACAATGAAGCTGACGAGACAAGTCTGACTAATATAAACAGCATACTGTTATCGCCAGGTTTTGCATGTTTGAACCGTTAATTCCTGCCAGAACAGTCATTTCTCCTTCCATCAGTCACTGTGGATTAGAACAGTGGAGGCACAATGGCCCAGTGGTTAGGACAGCGGACTCGCGGTCATAGGATCGCGGTTTCGATTCCCAGACCGGGCGTTGTGAGTGTTTATTGAGCGAAAACACTTAAAGCTCCACGACGCTCCGGCAGGGATGGTGGTGATCCCTGCTGTACTCTTTCACCACAACTTTCTCTCACTCTTACTTCCTGTTTCTGTTGTACCTGTATTTCGAAGGGCCGGCCTTGTCACTCTCTGTGTCACGCTGAATATCCCCGAGAACTACGTTAAGGGTACACGTGTCTGTGGAGTGCTCAGCCACTTACACGTTAATTTCACGAGCAGGCTGTTCCGTTGATCAGATCAACCTGAACCCTCGTCGTCGTAACCGACGGAGTGCTTCCAAAAAAGAAAAGAGAAAGAAAGGATTAGAACAATTGGTCGGGGATGTTCACCCTTTAGCATTCAAATTACTCAGTCGGGTGTAATTCTTTATTCACAAAAAGTTTTAAATTGATCATGCATTATCTCGTAGCTTCGAGATTTCAATGATGTGGTTGTTGCCTCCGCCTTAGCGAAGGCGGCGGTATTGTTTTCAGTGTGGAGGCGCAATGGCCCAATGGTTAGGGCAGCGGACTCGCGGTCGGAGGATCGAGGTTTCGATTCCCAGACCGGGCGTTGTATGTGTTTATTGAGCGGAAACACCTAAAGCTCCACGAGGCTCCGGCAGTGGGTAGAGGCGACCCCTGTTGTACTCTTTCGCCCCAACTTTCTCTCACTCTTTCTTCCTGCTTCTTGTCCCCGACTTCCTACGCAACCGCTGAGCCTGGATGCTGCGCATTCATCCATCCGTCAATGCTCTCGGTGTCGGGGATTGACCTGCTTTCTCTTCTGCGGGTCTTACGAATAGCAAAGGACCACGGTTCGGACCGCTCGGACCGGACCGCTCAACAGCAACAGCAGCAACAGCAGCAACAGTAGCAACAGCATTGTTTTCAGTCGTGTTTGTTTGTTTGTCAGTGGACAAGATATCTCAAGAACAGCTGGGTGGATTCGGATGGAACTTTCAGGGATGCTTGGCCTCGTAACTGGCACGAACTGATTAGATTTTGGGATCGATCCAGTACCGGACGAGGATTCTGGATTATTTTTCCGTTTTTTTTTACTTAATTTTTGAGAGCAGTCGGGTTCAGTTTTAGTATTCCCGTTTGTGAGAGCAATCGAGTTTATTTCAGATATTCTCATTTTAAAAATCACTTCCGGCTAATCGTTGAGAGGACGTTGGTGTTGCATTGTCGGAGGTTTGCGCTCTCTGAGTGCTCTGGTTTATTTTTTAGAATGACATTGTAAGCTAGGTGAGAGAGGCCGGGTCTTACTGATTTGAACATAAAACAGCCAGAATATTCGGGCCTGATATGACCGGTTTAAATGCTAAAAAAAAGGGGGACAGTTATAACAACTACCATTTCTTAATAATCATCTAGAAAAGTTTTGTTTTTCGGTTTTTTACTTAATTTTTGAGAGCAGTCGGGTTCATTTTTAGTATTCCCGTTTGTGAGAGCAATCGAGTTTATTTCAGATATTCTCATTTTAAAAATCATCTCCGGCTAATCGTTGAGAGGATGTTGGTGTTGCCTTGTCGGAGGTTTGCGCTCTCTGAGTTCTCTGGTTTATTTTTTAGAATGACATTGTAAGCTAGGTGAGAGAGGCCGGGTCTTACTGATTTGAACATAAAACAGCCAGAATATTCGGGCCTGATATGACCGGTTTAAATGCTAAAAAAAGGGGACAGTTATAGCAACTACCATTTCTTAATAGCAATAATAAATCTCTGAACGAGATATAAACAGTAACCGCTCGACAACGTAAGGTGTACTAGCCATCTGAATGTGGCTAGCCACTGGGGGTGGGGTGTTACTGATGCTTTTAGCCCCAGGCGATCAACGTCACCAGATGGACTTTAGACACTATCTCAGTGCCCTTGTGTTATTTGCAAAGGGAGGTCATCCTCCCTCGAAGACCTAAGTACTACATACGGACTATAGTTTCAAGGTAATTGCCTCTCGTCAACGCATGGTCTTCGATGAAGGAGTCCCCTTGCAAATAATATATAACGTTTTTCACAGCAACCACTGTCACTGATTTAGAAAAACTGTCTGAAAGCAATAATAAATCTCTGAACGAGATATAAACAGTAACCGCTCGACAACGTAAGGTGTACTAGCCATCTGAATGTGGCTAGCCACTGGGGGTGGGGTGTTACTGATGCTTTTAGTCCCAGGCGATCAACGTCACCAGATGGACTTTAGACACTATCTCAGTGCCCTTGTGTTATTTGCAAAGGAGGTCATCCTCCCTCGAAGACCTAAGTACTACATACGGACTATAGTTTCAAGGTAATTGCCTCTCGTCAACGCATGGTCTTCGATGAAGGAGTCCCCTTGCAAATAATCTATAACGTTTTTCACAGCAACCACTGTCACTGATTTAGAAAAACTGTCTGAAAGCAATAATAAATCTCTGAACGAGATATAAACAGTAACCGCTCGACAACGTAAGGTGTACTAGCCATCTGAATGTGGCTAGCCACTGGGGGTGGGGTGTTACTGATGCTTTTAGCCCCAGGCGATCAACGTCACCAGATGGACTTTAGACACTATCTCAGTGCCCTTGTGTTATTTGCAAAGGGAGGTCATCCTCCCTCGAAGACCTAAGTACTACATACGGACTATCATCTAGAAAAGTTTTGTTGGAGCTTTGTAAAAATGTTGATGCATGTTAGAACAGTCAGTTAGAGACATTTATTTAGTATCCAGGATTTCAGACTCTATGTTACTAACATACCTAACTGTTCGTATTTTACTTAGGAAAGTTCTTCCATCTTGTCTGAAAGCTGCCAAAAACCTACAGAAACTGCATAATATTTCCAATATCGATCGGTCGAATGATTGATTCGGAGTAAAAAGTTTCTACGCTCTTCCCGCTTCTTCTCTTTAATATTTCCGTCGAATCACATGTCGGCACACTTCCAGTTATAATGCAGTTTTATGTCGATAAATACACTGCCAGTTGGATGACGGTTAAAAGGGTTGGGTGCTCTGGATGTGCCTGCGGGGGGGTGGGGGCGAGGTGGCTGTTGTTAATGGCGCTACGGTGGGTGGGTTTGGTGGGTGGTGGGTGGGGTTAGCAGTGGTAGTGTTAGGAGTATACTTGCGGTGGCGGAGAAGCAGAAAAAGAAGAAGAAGAAGAAGAAGAAGAAGGAGGAGAAGAATGAGGAGGAGGAGGAGGAGAAGAAGAAGAAGAAGAAGAATGAGGAGGAGGAGGAGGAGGAGGAGAAGCAGAAGAAGAAGAAGAAGAAGAAGAAGAAGAAGAAGAAGAAGAAGAAGAAGAAGAAGAAGAAGAACCATCTCTGAATTTATTGGTGTTGTTGTTGTTGTTGTGATGGTTGTATTGGGTGGTGTTGTGTTGATGTTGGTGTTAGTGGAGGCGTGGCGTGGTGTGGTGTGGTGTGGTTAATGATGTTGTTATTGTGTGGTAGTGGCGTCGCTAATGTGATTCTGATGGCGGTTGCGAGTAGGGTGGGGGGAGTGATGACTAGAGGTGGTGGCTAAGGATGGCGGAGTGAGGTTCATTGATGGTTCTTAATTGCGTCGGAGGGTGAGTGGATGGATGATGGTGGTACTGGTGG
>NW_021826566.1:0-12458 GCF_006345805.1 Octopus sinensis | reverse complement strand
TTCGTCTTTGCTTTCATCCTGGATCGATAAAATAAGTACCGGTTTAGCACTGGGGTCGATAGAATCGACTTACCTCCTCTCCTAAAATAGCTGGCCTTGGGCCAAGATTTGAAACTAATATCGTTCAAGGAGCGAAATGGCAGAATCGTTAGCATCCCTGGCAAAATGCTTAGCAGCATTTTGTCTGTCTTTACATTCTGAGTTCAAATTCCGTCGAGGTCCACTTTGGCTTTCATCGTTTCGGGGGCGATAAAATAAGTACTAGTTTAGCACTGGGGTCGATATAATCGACTTACTTCCTCCTTTGAAACTAATGCACTTGTTTCAAAATTTGAAACCAGTATTTAGTCTGAAGCATATATATATAGGATATGTGGAGGCGCGTGGCTTAGTGGTTAGGGTGTCAGCATCCTGATCGTAGGATTGTGGTTTCGATTCCTGGACCGGACAACACGTTGTGCTCTTGAGCAAAACACTTCATTTCACGCTGCTCCAGTCCACTCAGCTGGCAAAAATGAGTAACACTGCGATGGACTGGCGTCCCATCCTACTGGGGAACACATACGCCACGGAAACCGGGAAACCAGGCCCATGAGCCTGGCTAGGCTTTAAAAAGGGCGCATTTATTTTTTTTATATATAGTATATAACGTCTCTTGTAATAAAAGAGCAGATGTGGCGGTGGTAGTGGTGGAAGTAGTGGTTGTAGTGGCAATAGCAGAAGTGGTGGTAAGAGCAGTGGTTGTTATTTCGTCTCAGGTTAGCTCTTATTAAGCAGACTTCTGATGAAAGCTTATCTAGTTTTGACCATTCCGTCATTTTTCTTTTTTAGTTTTGGGACTATATTGCCCAATCTGTTCTTTCCGTAGTCAAGACAGCAGGATGGCTACTATTTCTAGCAGGTTGAGTGATCTCGTAGAGGTTGTCTCATTGGTTTGTAGTGGTGGCCGTAGTGCTGGTGATCATAATGTGTTTAGTGGCGAAAGGGAGGATGATGATGATGATGTTGGTGATGGCGTTCATTATAGTTATTGCTGTTGCTGTTGCTGTTGAGCGAAGCGGTCTTCGTCCCAGAGCTCGCAAAATCGCGCCTCGGAGTGTCTGTAGTGGGAGAAGTCCGAAACGTGGTCCTTTGCTATTCGTAAGACCCGCAGAAGAGAAAGCAGGTCAACTCCCGACACCGAGAGCATCGACGGATGGATGAATGCGCATCCAGGCTCAGCGGTTGCGTAGGAAGTCGGGGTGCTGTTGCTGTTAAGGTCTAGGTCAACCTTGATTGAGTAAAGCAAAAGATCAAAGACATTCTAGTTGTGACCATATCGACTTTTGCTTATGTGAAGAGGAGATATCATTTATTTTTTATCCAATTCTAGAAAGGAGAGTATGAATTGAGGGAGAATGGACACTTATTTCGTAGTTGCTGTCTCGTTGGCTCGAAGAGTAAAGGGTGAAAAAGGATGAGACGGTGTAAAGAAAAAAAATTGCTTAACTCGCGAAGGAAGAGTGGAGAAGGATTAAGAAGGGAGATAAGAAGGGATTAGAATAATACGATATATATATATACTATACATACATAAATATATATATATATATATATATATAATATATATATATATATATATATATATACACACATACATACATATATAATAATAATAATAATAATATATATATATATAATATATATATATATTATCTATAATATAGTTAATCCAAACATGAAAATACAGAGAAAACACAACAACGTGAGGACGTGGAACAAATATAGTATTATTGGACGCTCAGGAAGAAAGGGAAGAAGGAGGGTCTAACGTTTCGAGCGGAGCTCTTCGTCAGAAACATAGGAAAAGGAAGGATCCAGAGAAAGGAAGACAGAGGAAAAAAATCGCCAACGGTACACACGCGTTCACAGAGAGAGAGAGAGAGAGAGAGAGAGAGAGAGAGAGAGAGAGAGAGGGAGAGAGGGAGAGGAAAAGAAGAGTATGTTACACATGCAAGAGAAATAAGAACAGCAGAGAAAGAGAAAGGGAGAGACAAGCAGAGATAGGTAAATAAATAGATAGATAGACAGACAGAAAGATAGATAGATAGATAGAAAGATAGATAGACAGATAGATAGATAGACAGATGGATAGATAGATAGATAGATAGATAGAGAGAGAGAGCGAGCGAGCGAGAGTGGGGAGAGAGCGAGAGAGCGAGAGAGAGAGAGAGATAGAAATAAAGAGAGAAAGGAAGACATAGAGGGTAGATAAAGATAGAAAGGCAGATTAATAGATTGATAGACAAAAAATTAGAGACAGAGCGGAAGACAAGAAAGAGAGAGGAGAGAGCAAGAAGATAGAAAGAGAGAGAGAGAGAGAATAAGAAAATGAATATGGGGCGGGAGAGAGTGTGAAGGGAGTAAATGAGAAGAGTTATATTTTTATGTTTGTCATTCAAAGCTATTGAATGCCATTTTATAAGATGAGCGAAACGTTTACCGGGAAAGATCATCAACAACAGCTGGTCTACTCACTGTTTCCGCCATGACACTTTACGCCGCATGAAGCGCACGAATCGGCGGCCATACTGGCGAACCCGGCGAAATTAATGTTTGTTTGTGTGTGCACGAGTCAAACTATGAATGTTCACTAGTCTCCCTTTGTCTGTCTGTTTGTCTGTCTGTGTGCATGCAGGTGCGTGTGTGTATATATGTGTGTGTGTGTTGTGTGTGTACGTATATGTATATATGTATGTATGTATGTATGTAAATATATGTGTGCGTGTGCGTATGTGTGCGTGTGCGTATGTGTGCATGTATATGTGAATGTATGAATGTAGGTATGTACGCATGTCTGTGTGTTTGTATGCCTGTATCTATGTACGTATGCCTATCTATCTATCTATCTATCTATCTATCTATCTATCTATCTATCTATCTATCTATCTATCTATCTATCTGTGTGTGTGATATTTCTATATATATTACACACACATACATGTATGTATGTGTATATATATATGTATATATATGTATATATATATGAGAATTTATATATATATATATACCCAAGAGCACATACATATGCACACATACAAACATACAAACACATTTATATTCACACACGTATGTTTATGTATGTTTGTGTGTGCGCGTACATGTGTGTGTATGTGTGTGTATGTAAACGTGTGGATGTATGTGTGTAAATGGAAGGTGCTTATTCGTGACTGTGTGACAGGGCTGCTATGAATATCTGAATGTGTAAGATTTGTGTAAGCCTCTGAAATCGTGTGCGTATGAGTGTATGATTGTGCGTGTTAGTGTGTGTTTTTGATAGGATGTATATATGTGTTTGCATTCGTGTATCAGTGTATCACATTATCACTTTGTATGTGTGTGTGTGTGTGAAAGAGAGGCAAAGAGAGAGAGAGAGAGAGAAAGAGAGAGAGAGAGAGAGAGAGAGAGGGAGAGAGAGAGAGAAAGAGAGAGGTACCGAAATGCTTTAAGAGAAGAGAGTCCTGCGATTCTTCGGAAAGAGCTGCCCCAATAAATGCAGGGGTCTGTATATTACAGAAGATCATTGCCGTGTCAGCGCTGTGCCGCCAGCTGGCGTTGAAGTCGCTTCACTATTGATCCACCGCAGTGGCAGCCATCATGAGGTAATTGAAAGCAGTATATTACTAAAAAAACAACAGACAAAAAACAAACAATCACTGACACACGCATTGTGTATGTATATATAATGTAAGCATATACATGTGCGTCCGCATGTGTATATACTCAGACATGCGTCTATCTATCTATCTATCTATCTATATCTATCTATCTATCTATCTATCTATCTATCTATCTCTCTCTCTCTCTCTCTCTCTCTCTCTATCTGTCTGTCTGTTTGTTTGTCTGTCTGTCTGTCTATCTATCTTCCACGACACGTGCATGCATACACGCATACGCACACACGCGCGCGTACATAAGGGAGGTAAGAAGAAAGCAGCAGAAAGTGGTACTGAGGAAGATTAAGAAAGGTGAGAGAAGGAGAGAGATGGAGAGCAAGATGAAGGAATTATATATATATATATATTATATATATATATATCTATATATATAATATATTATATATATATATATGTATATGTATATATTATGTATATGTATATATATGGTGAGAGAGAGAGGGGAGAGAGAAGGGGAAAAGAGATAGAAAAGGGAGAGACTGAGGAGGAAAAGAAAAACCGATGTATTTAGGGGACTGGAAACGATAGAGGAGCTGGGGTGGCAAAAAACAACAAAAACACATAAATGGAAAGTAAAACAAATAAAACATAATTAATTGTTAATTGAGTAACAATATGCTGTGATTGCCATATTGTTTTGTTGTTTAGCCCTTGGTTTGACCTGATCGAGAATTCCTCTGATCGGGCCATTCCAGTTGTGGCCATTTGGCCATTTTAAGGCGATGCGAGACGGGATTGTCCAGCGTGTTCTGTTCTTTCAAAAAAAAAAAAAAAAGCGATTCGTATGTGATTTGAGGAAGATAGATCTGTCATTTTTAGCACAACAAATGACCACGTAGAGGCTCCTTCGTTAAAAATGTTCATGTCATTGTTGTTGTTATTGTAGTTTTAGAACCAGGTCAGTTTCAGTCATACTCTCTTTACTTGTTTCAGTCATTTGACTGTGGCCATGCTGGAGCACCGCCTTTAGTCGAGCAAATCGACCCCCAGGACTTATTCTTTGTAAGCCTAGTACTTATTCTATCGGTCTCTTTTGACGAACCGCTAAGTAACGGGGGCGTAAACACACCAGCATCGGTTGTCAAGCGATGTTGGGGGGACAAACATAGACACACACACACACACACACACACACACACACATATATATATATATATATATATATATATATATATACATATATACGACGGGCTTCTTTCAGTTTCCGTCTACCAAATCCACTCACAAGGCTTTGGTCAGCCCGAGGCTATAGTAGAAGACTCTTGCCCAAGGTGCGACGCAGTGGGACTGAACCCGGAACTATGTGGTTGGTAAGCAAGCAACTTACCACACAGCCACTCAAGATCTATGATCAAAGACTTCCGAATTTACCCTTCAGTTCTGTTAGGCTCGTAGAATGTGATTTCAACAGCATTTAGCTGCTCATTTTAGTGTTTTGAGTGACTATGTAGAGGTCCCCACGTTGCTTCATCATAATTTGTTTCGCTATTTATTTACCCCAGTATCTGAGCTCGAATCCAAATATGCCCCCTCTCGCGTTTCTTTCTTATGAGTATTGATACAATGTAATTAACCAGGACCCTGGTATGTATTGGTTTAGTTTCACGCGATTAAATCGTTCCACTACTACGAATAAAGAACTGCTTCTAGATGTAGGGATTGGCGGGGAATGTTGGAAGAAGCTGTCCTGAACCAAATACAGGCTACCTTTTAATAAGGCGTGGTAGCTGACAGCCACCTAGCATTGGGTTACAGGTGAAACCCATGAGAAACAGTATGGTAGATGAACAGGCTTGGCGGTAGTCATTCATTGACCAATAGGAACATTTACATCATGTTGAGCAGAAAAACCATCGTAAAGTAATAGTTAAGACAATCAGGTTCCTGGGGTGGGTTACTACCAACATTTATTGACCAAACAGCCACAAACGTTATCCAGACAACGAAAGCTTAGAATGGATCACTTTAAAATCAGTCTTTAACCCTCATTGTTTATAGAGCCGATAGCCAAGGAACCGTTCTGCTGTGACACTGATTATGGCCTAATTTCTGCTGTGGACACCGGGTATGGCCCAGCGTTCTTCTCTGTGCACCGACCAAGGTCTGGCGTTCAGTTGCGGGCACCGACTATAGTCTAGTCTTCTGCTGTAGATATTGGTTCTGGCCCAGCATCCTGCCGTGGATACCGACTGCGGCCCAGTCTGCAGCAGTAAGCAGTTGCTTTGACCTAGCGTTCTGCTATGGACACTGGCTATAATCGAGCGTTCGGCTGTGGACAACGGCTACGACCTAATTTTCTGTTGTGTACATCGATTAAGGCCCAGCGTTCTGCTGTGGACTGGTCATGTCTAAAACACTGATTAAGCGTTCAAATATCGGCTTCAGAACCAAACTAAAGACTCTGTTATTAAACTCGGACAAACTCGACTACATAAATGCCAATGTGAAGTGCGAATATTTATATCATTCATAATGTTTAAGCAATGAAAACGATGGTTATCCCGCCGCACCAGGGTACTAACTCCTCCGTCTATCTCTTACCCTTTCTTTGATTCGGAAGCAGTTTTTGTTGTTTGTTTTTATCTTATTCATTTTCGTTTGTTGCTATTACGTGAGCATATGTGTTAAATGTAATATGCTTACACTCTTTAATACAAATATACAACACAAAACACACACACACACACACACACCACCACACACACACACACACACACACACATACACACATACACACATACACATACACACATACATACACACACGTACACTCGCATTTACGAAAAATTTATGTAACGTATTGAACATGGTTGGCAGAAGGATAAACAAATAACGACAATGATAACAACACTAACTATAATAATAATAATAATAATAATAATAATAATAATAATAATAAAAAATAATAATAATAAAAATGATAATAATAAACAGTAAAAGAGTAACAGTGACAATATCAGGAGTAAAAAAATAAAGCATCAATAACAATGAAGATAATGATGATGATGTTGCTGATGATGATGACGATAACAACGACGACGATGATGATGATGGTAATGATGATGATGATGACAATATATCAGGAAAACGAAAACTGGAGAATAACGGGTGAAAAAAACAAAACAAAATAAAAATAATCCTATAAAAAAAACAAACTGTCATAAGTAGAAAAAGAAGAAAAAAAAACGCTATAAAAATCAAATGCGATGAAGAAGTCAAGAAAAGAAAACAAACTCATTCTGTCTCACAATTAATCTCCACCTCTTCTGCAAGAGAGTAAGCTAGAAGTATTATGAAGTTTTCATTTGTGTATTAGCATGAATTATGTGTTAGCTGTCACACAGACATTGCTGAAAGAGTCAGCGAAAGAAAGGACCAGGGAATAAAGAAGAAGAAGAAAAATTACGTCACCTCATTTAACGACATTTTTATTTTCAGCACTTTATTTTTTTACGGAGCAATGCAGTTAGAGAACAAGATGGAATAAATAGTGTCCTATTGCAAATGACATAGCACTAGAGGTCTGCTTATAGCACCAACCGTATATTCAGTCAATCCAGCGTTTTGTATCGTCTGCCCAGAAATTATGTGGACATATGCAAACAGGCTGAGGTCAGGCTGTGGTAAAATGGCGGCTAACATTACATCGACGTCGATTACCGTGAGTCTCCAATTTTCCTAGAATGAGAGGTATCCTCCATGCTACATACCTGTCCGTGCTGCGCTCTCTAGGGCTGAAGCTGTGGATATGGAACACATCATGAAGCTAATGGGGCATACATCATTATATATAATATATATATATATATATATATATATATTATTTATATATATATTTTAACAGATATATCTACAAAAATTATATAAAAATATCTTGAATTATTAAAGAGTAAATTTATTCAGTAAAAACGCCATTGGCCTTCAGACGACTTCGGAATCTCTTGCAACTCGTCTGGACGGTCTCCTTGTGTAAGATGGTGAATGCTGTCATAATCCTTGCCTTCAGTTCGTCTTTGGTGTTACAAGGAGTTTTGTTGCTCTCTCGCGCAACCGCGCCCCACACATAATAATCAAGGGGATTGCAACCTGGAGATGTTAGGGGTGATGTGATCGCAGAAATTGTCTAACAGCGATGACTGGCTTTTCCTGCTTGTGTGGTATAGTGCAAAGTCCTGTTGTCAGACATTGGGGCTCTTCCTTTTGACCCAGGGCAGCAGTACCTCCTTCAGGCACTTGATGTAGGCCTCTGTGGTGAGTCTGAAGCCGTGTGGGAAGATGAATGGTGGCATAACGTCGACATCACTAGTGATCAGTTCAAAAACAATAATGTTGACTAGATGTTTGATTTTTATCCTTCCCGGTAGATGTTTTGGGGACACAGCAAGCCAAAGGTTGCTTTGTGTGTTCACTGTCTGTTCGTATTTGAGCTTCCGGTGCGAACGCCAAGCAGTACAGCATGTCGTTTTGGCAGAGTAAATTGCGTCATGGTACTATTACTCTCACAGACGGTGCCCAATCGACCCTACTATACTCTGTGGTGGTCAAACAAACGCATGTGCGATATTAATAATATAATTTACCCGTCGCACTTTGTGTATGTATGTAAGTACGTATATATGTATATATATATATATATACACATATACATACAAATATATATATATTATATATATATATTATATATATTATATATATATTATATATATATATATATACACATTAATACATAATATATAAATATACATATATAGTAAAGTTCATTTGCGAATAGAATATGGCAGCTCTACACAAGACGATGATAATATTGTTTAGCCTCAGAAAAACATCTTTTACAGCTGGGTATCGACACACCGCTTGTGTCCGTATAGTATGAGCGAGGGAGGTTATCACTCCCATCTCTAGCCCGTGTGATACTCACAGACCTAGGTTTCTTGGTTGTTTCCCGTCTTCGGTGTGAGATAATCACTGGCTAGTGATGAGGGATTATTCGACTTGCTCACACTATATACTTTTTAAAGTGACACATAGCCGCTGATCTCGTAGAGAGATTTAAATCTGTGAGTGAGAGATGTGCAGTAACAGTACCAAAAAGTTATATATATATATATAATATATATATATATACTAATATAGGATGAAGTTTTTTTACAGAAAAAAAATTCCATCAAAAAAGTGGCAGCATATTAAAATACCTTTAAAGGTTAAAATTATAAACAGCTCATAAGTAAGGGCAAAATAAAATTATTTCTATGCCAATATGTTGATAACAGACTTTTAAATCGTCAATTTCCACATATCATTATACCCACTACAGAAATACGTTATGCTGAAATCGAGGAAAGCTATCCAACAGAATTTTTTAAAAAGTTCGTTATTTCTATATTGAATCAATTTCGGAATTAATCTCATAATAGATATGTGGGAATTGACGATTTAAATGTCTGTTATCAGCATATTGGCATAGAAATTCTTTTGCCCTTGTTTATAAAGTTGTATTATATATATATTGCTGTGTCTGAGGAGAGTCATTCTCTCTTAGTGCCTTATATATATATATATATATCTAATATATATATAATATATATATATATATATATATATAGATATATATATATATATACTAGCAGAGACACCAGCGTTGCTCAGGATTAAAATCAAGAATAGGAAACTGTGTAAAGACTGTCGGGGTTTATGTGATTTTTGAATGCACCGAGAAGCTGTCAGTGGATATACTCTCTTTTGCAGCAGTCGGCGCTGTGTCTAACACGACCCATCATCTGAAATGTTGACACCGCATTCGGGTTAGTTGTCCTACATCACTCATAAAGTAAATTTGAAGGAACTGTGGTTGTTCATTTGTTGGTAACAGGGAACAAATGTGGTGACAGACTTGCACTTGTACTTAGACGTCGTTGTAAATACATGTTTATCTATCTTCTTAGATGCACCAAACGATGTCATTTACAGAGTTGTATTTTCTGATATTGTTTAGAATATCCTATGGATGGAAATGCTTTTCAGAAGAGCCATAAGAGGTTGAGAAAGAGCTGGTAGTGCTGGCAATGTTACCTGACCACTTGAGCAGCACATACCATTTGTTTCATTTGAAAATTTTAAAGCAGGGAAGACAATTTGTGTTTAGCACACCAATTTGGACAGAGTTATTATTTTTATAAAAATGGGATGGATCATATCTGAAAACAGCTTCAGGAGTTGTGAAGAACGAATTTGTACGTAGTTTGTTTCTGAGAGCTATTCTATTGGACCTCTGTCAAATCATTAAAACATTGATTTAATGATCCAGCATTAAGTGCTGCAATATGCATTTGCTGATGTTGAGAAAATCTCATCTAGTTTCTCTCTTCAGACTCTCGCCTTCGGTTTTCTACAATCCTCCTTGCTTTATACTTGTTTCTGGAGAGATTACGTATTTTCTTTGGTGGCATATTTTTCCCAATATTGTAAACAAAAAATTATGAACATAGAAAGAAATTATTCATTAATCCCTATTTTTGTAAGCAGTTGTATCCGTAAAAAATTTATTTCAAGGGAGCAGAAATTGAAAGAAGATAAAGCGAAAAGAACAGAGAAAGAAAGGGAAGAGAAAGAAAGTACTTATATATGAAATGGACGCGCGCGCGCGCGCGTGTGTGCGCGTGTGTGTATGTGTGTGTGTGTGTGTGTGCGTGTGTGTGTGTGTGTGTGTGCGTGCTTGCGCGAGTGTATGTGAGAGAGAAAGAGGGTGAGAAAGAGAGATAGAATGAGTGAGGGAAGGTGTGTGTCGTGATGATCGACGTCTTTTAAGGTAGACACACACACATATAGAAAATGTGGCGTAGTGGTATAAATTTTTTACGATAGTTGATTTATGGAAAAGATGTTAAATTTTTGAAATGCAAATATGTGAATGAAAATTAAGTTTAATTTGTAGCCAAAATAGTACTGAATCTGTTGATACCCCATAGTCAAAATCTGTAACTTGGTTTTGGAAAGCATTAGGAATATTTAATATCAATGAGGCAGACCTCTACATGGTAGATAGACCTGGTAGAAATAGCAGTCAAATCTTCCTCAAAATGCCCTACTGTCTTAATCCGACAATTCTGCGTATTATGTAGTTTGAATGAGAAACTGTAACTAAGGATTAAGATTATTAACCCTACAGAGAGAGGAAAGAAGAGAGACAGCATAACGACGGTTTTGGCTGACTGTCATCCTGTACTTCCCTTGTTGCTAGCGATATGGTATATGCTGCTGTGTGAGCAACTGGTTGTTTTAATAGCGGAACAAACAGGACATTAAATATTACAAAAATAGCGATTCTCACTTTGAAACTAATGATTTTGAAAATCTTTTTACATTACGGAACGCCCAGCTCTCCCATGTATCCATGTTTAAGATTTCAACGCGATCGGATGAACAATACTCGAGTTATAAGCGCACAAACAGACGGAACGGATTTTATATATTAAGGCGGTAACCTGGCAGAAACGTTAGCACGCCGGGCGAAATGCTTAGCGGTGTTTCGTCTGCCGTTACGTTCTGAGTTCAAATTCCGCCGAGGTCGGCTTTGCCTTTCATCCTTTCGGAGTCGATTAAATACGTACCAGTTACGCACTGGGGTCGATGTAATCTACTTAATCCGTTTGTCTATCCTTGTTTGTCCTGTCTGTGTTTAGCCCTTTGTGGGTAGTAAAGAAATAGGTATTTCGTCTGTCTTTACGTTCTGAGTTCAAATTCCGCTGAGGTCGACTTTGCCTTTCATCCTTTCGGGGTCGATTAAATAAGTACCAGTTACGCACTGGGGTCGATGTAATCTACTTAATCCGTTTGTCTATCCTTGTTTGTCCCCCCTGTGTGTAGCCCCTTGTAGGTAGAAAAGAAATAAGACATCGTTGTTGCATATATTTGTATATTTTTACATAGTAATATTTATTTACATGTATTCCGCCGAATGCATGTATTCATCCGTTCAGGGTTGATAAAATACCAGTTAAACACTGGGGTCGATATGATCGATATCTTCCTCCTCAGAATCGATGGCATTGTACCAAAAAGCAAGCCAAATTTATTTATATAGTCCACACCTATCTATCTGTATGTAATATATTTATTATTACTATTTTATATGCTCACATCGAATAGCAGATCTCATAAAATGAAGCCCAATCATTAGAAATAAACGCACAGGCAATGTAACACAGACGCACATAGAAGTCCACAACACCCAAGCAATGTAACACACACACATATGCGTTCACTCTCACTCTCTAAATGACACGGAGCCAATTTTTATTCGCTTTCGATTTTCTCTATATTTTATGTAATATTGAGCTCAACTCACAGCACGTGCGTTTAATAGCTTCACGCTTCATCTAAACATTAAACAAAAGACAACGGATATCGGAGACTAGCATCGAAATATTAGCAATTTGCCGTATCATAGACTTAATTCCCGCATTTACATTAGCATTTATAAAATGAATGAAAATATTTTATTTTTTTAATTTTTATTAATTAATATTTATAGCTTTTAATTTATTTCCGTAGGCAACTTTTTTACCATGCCTGCCGAGACGACACATCCCAGTTACATATATATATATATCGAGATATATATATATATATATATATATATATATATATATATATATATATGTATATGTATGTATATATATTGTATATATAATATATATTATATATAATTATAATCTATATATATATATATATATTATAATTATA
>NW_021826565.1:0-12542 GCF_006345805.1 Octopus sinensis | reverse complement strand
ATACAACATACATACATACATACATACATACATACATACATACATACATACATATATACATACATACATACATACATACATACATACATACATACATACATACATACACACATACATGCATGCATGCATGCATGCATACATACATACATACATACATACATACATACATACATACATACACACATACGTACTTACATACATACGTACACATATACATACACACACACATACATACGTACATATATATCATGAACTAACTGTTACTTTCTCAGATGCAGCACGAAGTTTTCTCAGTGAACAGGTCGCGGTCTGAAAGCGAGGAAAATATTTTGACAAATTGAATTTAAATGTTGAAGTGAATCTAACGGTTTTTGTGTGTTTCTTAAATGGCTTATAAACAACTTCCACGCTGCGATTATAATATTACATTATATTTGAAAACTTTTATGATAAAGTTACTTAATACAGTCTTTAAGTATGGAGGGGATTTTTTAAAGGAAAGTCAAAAAATCTTATATCGAGATGTCATTAACTATTTTTGGAAGATTTTTTTTCCTTGTCCGTGAACGCTTTCGACCAACCTTTTCAAGCACGCGCGCTCTTAGTTTAATGCATGAAATGAGGAAGTTGCTATTTTCGTAGTAATAGTAGTAGTAGTAGTAGTAGTAGTAGTAGTAGTAGTAGTAGTATTAGCAGCAGCAGCAGCAGCAACAACAGCAGTGGTAGTAGTAGTAGTAACAGCAGCAGCAACAGTAGTAGTAGTATTAGCAGCAACAGCAGTAGTAGTAGCAGTAGTATTAGCAGCAACAGCAGTAGTAGTAGTAGTAGTATTAGCAGCAGCAGCAGCAAAGTAGTAGTAGTAGTAGTAGTATTAGTTGTAGTGGTAGTGGTAGTGGTAGTGGTGGTGGTAGTAGTAGTAGTAGTAGTAGTAGTAGTAGTAGTAGTAGTAGTAGTAGTAGTAGTGATAGTAATTATTTCCGGTTTATATTCGGACTTAGGGTTTTCATGATTTATTCTTCCCCTGTCGTTCATAGTTAGTCATAAATATTCTTTTACCATTGTTTATTCTATGGAGTGTTGGCTATTTTCGGTTCAATTTCGGATTTAGAATTGCTCTACAGTATTTTTCTTTTGCCTTTCGTAGTTGAATATTTTCATCGTTCGTTTTCGTAAAAGGGGAATCTTTTAAATTTCCCGTTTGCACAGATATCTTACACCTTCACTGCATGGTGCATTCCTAAGAGATAAATCACTAATCTTTATATATAAAAGTGAAGTTGTGTGAGTGTCTGTCTCCTACGATTTAGATTCCTAACTACTCCCACATTTTGCGGTGCAGTTTAACCAAAACCGGGTATCTTATAGTCGTGATTCATATCGAGCCCTTCTGGGTATTAGCGCGCGTCTACGATGAGTCTACGATTTTAAAAATAATTTACCATCATTTATTTCCATTTTAATGCATTTTTTCGCTATTATATAAGGGAAGTAACTCTCTAAAAATGTCTACGATGAGTCAACGATTTAAAAAAATAATTACCATCATTTTTTTCCATTTTAATGCATTTTTTGCTATTTTTTGGATATAACTCTTTAAAAATGCTTATATAGTTATTTCCCTTACAAACCCGAGCAACGCGGGCGATACTACTAGTCTGTTTATATATGTGTGTGTGTGTGTCTGTGTGTGTACGTGTTTGCATCCGTGCACCCTTGCGCGCTTGTCCACTGCCTGAAAACCGGCCTTGGTTTGCTTACATCTTTGTAACGTAGTGGGTTCGGCAAAAAGAGACCGATATAATAAGTACCAGGCTTCAGAAAACTAAGTACTGGTGTCTATTCATTCGACTAAAATGTTCTTGAAGGCGGTGCCCCAGCATGGCCGTAGTCTAATGATTGAAAAGGATAAAAAAAAATATGTCGAGGAACTTCTACTCATAATTGTGACATACATCCTTGGTCGGAGTGGCAAGCTGGCAGAATCGTTAGCAGACCGAACGTAATACTTAATGGTATTTCATCCGGCCAGCTGGCAGTAAGTTTCAGAACGCCGGGCGAAATGCTTGGCGGTATTTCGTCCGCCGCTGCGTTCTGAGTTCAAATTCCGCCGAGGTCGACTTTGCCTTTTATCCTTTCGGGGTCGATAAATTAAGTACCAGTTACGCACTGGGGCCGATGTAGTCGACTTAATCCGTTTGTCTGTCCTTGTTTGTCCGCTCTGTGTTTAGCCCCTTGTGGGTAGTAAAGAAATAGGTATTTCGTCCGCCGCTGCGTTCTGAGTTAAAACTCCGCCGAGGTCGACTTTGCCTTTCATCCTTTCGGGGTCGATAAATTAAGTACCAGTTACGCACTGGGGTCGATGTAATCGACTTAATCCGTTTGTCTGTCCTTGTTTGGCCACTCTGTGTTTAGCCCCTTGTGGGTAGTAAAGAAATGGGCATTTCATCCGCCCTTACGTTTTGAGGCCAAATCCTGCCAAGGGCGACTTAGTCTTTTGAATTTTAGGTTTTTTTAAAAATAAGAACTATTTGAGCACTGGGGTCGATTCAATCGCCTTGCCCCATCCACCGAACCTGTGAGCTAGTGCTAAGATTTGAAACCAATGCCTATTCGGGGAAGTTATTTCTTTGTGAAGTTTTAAAAAGTAAACCTGATAAAAAACAGAAAATATGACTCGAGTATGGGAGATTTTAACTAAGCTGCTATGTGTAATATATCTATATATATAAAACTCTAGTTGTGTGAGTGTCTGTCCCCTTCGATTTAGATTCCTAACTCCTCCCACATTTTGCGGTGCAGTTTAACCAAATTCGGGTATCTTATAGTCGTGATTCATATCGAGCCCGTCTGAGTATTAGCGCGCGTCTACGATGAGTCTACGATTTTAAAAATAATTTAACATCATTTTTTATTCCATTTTAATGCATAATTTTTCGTGTGTCGATGGCGGCGGAGTTGGCGTCCACGCTCAAACACCTGCACCTGTGTTTGCTTCTCCCCCTTCTTCCCTCCCTCGTGAAGCTGTGGGGAAGGGAGTGTAAAGAAATCAACGTCGTAATGCGTTGTCAAGGAAACCAGCGTTCTTTTAGAACAACGACTTCATGGCTTGAAGACACCAAAACAAAAATGGCTAAGCAAGCCCGAATTGGCATCTATAAGGGAAGTAACTCACTAAAAATGCTTATATAGTTATTTCCCTTACAAACCCGAGCAACGCCGGGCGATACTGCTAGTTAATATATAAAACTGTAGTTGTGTGAGTGTCTGTCCCCTTCGATTTAGATTCCTAACTACTCCCACATTTTGCGGTGCAGTTTAACCAAATTCGGGTATCTTATGGTCGTGATTCATATCGAGCCCGTCTGGCTATTAGCGCGCGTCTACGATGAGTCTACGATTTAAAAAATAATTTAACATAATTTTTTATTCCATTTTAATGCATATTTTTTCGTGTGTCGATGGCGGCGGAGTTGGCGTCCATGGTCACACCTGCACCTGTTTGCTTCTCCCCCTTCTTCCCTCCCTTGTGAAGCTGTGGGGAAGGGAGTGTAAGGATATCAACGTCGTAAAGCGTTGTCAAGGAGACCAGCGTTCTTTTAGAACAACGACTTCATGGCTTGAAGACACTAAAACAGAAATGGCTAAGAAAGCCCGAATTGGCATCTATAAGGGAAGTAACTCACTAAAAATGCTTATATAGTTATTTCCCTTACAAATCCGAGCAACGCCGGGCGATACTGCTAGTATTAATATATGGAAATTGATGAGTTGATAAAGGTATCTATTATCTTTTATCTTTTGCTTGTTTCAGTCATTAGACAAGCGGTCATGCTGGGGCACCCCTTTGAAGAATACTTTTAGTCGACTCTATCGACTCCGGTACATATTTTTTAAATCTGATACTTATTTTATCGGTCCTCTTTGCCGGATCGCTAAGTTATCGAGAATTTTCGGTGAAAGCTGTTCCCTGTTCACTACTTGTTGGCAATGTTTTTAGCAAAAAATGGATGATGAAGATTTTCGTCACCTATGCTGGGGTCGTTAACTGAGAATGTGAAAAATTCAAATGAAAGAATTAATCCCGGATTTGTTTTAGATTTTTGATTTTTGTTCAAGGATTAGCTGCAAGAAATGATGCTAATATATCTTCCCGAATATTAGCAAAATTAGAACAGTACCAAAAGTATTGATACAGTTCTTGAGGATTCATAGGATAACACCAAACCAAAACACTTTTCAAGCAAGTCGCCTGCGGAACTAATATTTGTTCGAAAAATAAAGTCGATTTTCGACAGGCTGTTACCAGTAAAAGAAACAAATATTTAAGAAAAACAAATGATACCTTTGATGTTCCAACGCCACAAAAAATCGAACCTAGGTGGAGCAGCACACGAAAAAAAGGGAACAATGAGAACGGTTGGAAGTCAATCTCAAAGGGGGAGATGTTGCGACGAGAATCAATTGTTCCCCTAGGGGATTGGAAGAATGGACTAGCCGAACTCTTACAAAGAGTAGCGACAAGAGGTCGGTAAGAGTCGTTGAAAGGGCGTTTTGGAGCTTCGCGATGTACGTCGTGTGAAGACATCGATTCTTCCTCCGCTTCGTTAAAATAAATATCCAAAGTTTATCAAGGGTATAAAAGAGACTGAAGGAATCTCTGCACTCAGCATAATCTACGATTTAACGTATCGATATTGTACAATTTTAGGAATTAGCCTATGTAAAAATTGGATAATCACAATATTTCTAAGCCCCAGCAAAAGATGCCTTAGTTTTGTATCTGATTAATGATTCTTGGGTTCATAGCAGACTAGAACGAGTTAATGAATTCACCAAAACCTAGAATTAACTCTAGAATTAACTCTAGAATTTAGGTAACTTAAATCACATGATGTCAATAATCTGCATATTCAGATCTCAACATTCACCTTCAATACTTCAACACTACTCCAAACATTAACACGGAAGATAGACAAAGAGTTCAACAATAAATGAAGGACGTACATGAACCATTCTAACTAGCAGCCGTTGTTTCAAACAGTCGCAAGTCTAACTTAAGTCGTATGAAACTTTTATCAGCGGAAGCAGAAATAGATAGCCGTAAGAGATATTACAGATTACAATACAAACTGGTGACGTATAGAAGTAACAACGGAAACGTACGTAAGCGGGAGGAAATACCGAGAAATCAATTGCGGATGTTATGTTTGTAAAACCCCATATCCGGGGTTAAATATAAAAATGGATTCTATAGTGAAATGACAGAAATGCGATGCTGTATTAAATGTATAAGTAAATATTTCCCAAATACAATAGAACCATTTTTTGCGTATAGTGTTTGTGCAAAGGTCTCGGTAAAATTGAATGCATTACAATTTATAGAAAGAATGTAAATAAATATATTAATGTTAAAATCAGAAGAAAATTTGAAAATAAATAAAACACAATATACATATTAATATAAATACACAATACATTTCTTAAATTTCCCCGATACAAGTTCGTGCCTGTATCTGGACTACTAAAATATGTAAGGTTAAATTTGTATCAATATTTTGCAGAAAGAAAGAGAATTCAGTGAAAAAAATTATTGATTAAATACCAGCAAATGATGCAGTGAAATAATTTTAGGAAATTATGAAATTATTCGAAAATAGCAGGAAATCAAGGGCGGTCTATCAGTTTGCTAATTAATATAAAAAAACGATGCTAATCTTCTAAATTAACAGGTAATAAGAACTGGATGAAAGAAGAGTTACAGTGTGTAGACCGAAATCCGAGAAAACTTATCATACGGTACTAATAAGCATTTCCCCCAAACAGCGACAGTGAACGGCTTTATCTAACCAGACACAATTTTGTAGTCTTTTTGAGCTATCTTTATGCATTCGTTCAAAATATGCCATACAATCTCGACTTTATCATGAGACAACCTGCACTTGTCACTTTCTTTTGTATTGTTTTTTAATTTTCAAGTCTCTGGTTTTAAATCATACTAGCAGTATCGCCCGGCGTTGCTCAGGTTTGTAAGGGAAATAACTATAAAGCATTTTTAGAGAGTTATAGCCAAAAAATAGCAAAAAAATGGAAAAAACTGATGGTAAATTTTTTTTGAGAGTAAAAAAAGGTGGAGTTGCGTCCCCTAGACAGTTTGCGGTTTGTGTTTCTCATTCTCGACCCCATGTCGAATTTATCGATTTTTTTCAGAACTGGGGGAACTTTTCAAAATTTTCGCTGCGTTAGTTTTGAATTATGACATTGGGCTATGCGTGTGTCAAGTTTCATCAGAATCGGTTGAAAGCCGTGGTCAGGGTGAGGGTACAAGCAAACAGACACACAGAAACACGCACAGACAAACTGCCGTTTATATAGAGAGAGATTTCCTTATCCAGCGCCAACTCATTGGTATCTGTAGTCCTGCTCAAGTCTCTTGCAATCCTTACTGAGTTTTTCTTTGTACTCCTCCATCGCCATGCAAAATATCTATCACGTCTTTACCAGATATTCTTATCTGATTCAGTAAGGCTTTTATGACACTCTTGATGTAACACCTCAAGGTATTTCCTTCTGAGTATGCTTCAAATTTCACAGATGATCAACCACAATAATAATGATATTGATTTCAAATTTTGGCACAAGGCCAGCAATTTAGGGCGAGGGAGTAAGTCAATTACATTGACCCCCCAGTTCTCAGCTGATACATATTTTATCGTCTCTGAAAGGATAAAAGACAAAGTTAACCTCGGTGGGATTTGAAAACTCAGAACGTGAAGACGAACGAAATGCCACTAAGTATTTTGTCCGGTGTGCTAACGATTCTGCCAGCTAAACATAAAAGAAACCTCAAAAAAGAAAAAAAAAAAGCAAGAAACTTTAAAAATGTAAATAAAAATAATCATGCATAGGCGCAGGAGTGGCTGTGTGGTAAGTAACTTGCTTACCAACCACATGGTTCCGGGTTTAGTCCCACTACATGGTACCTTGGGCAAGTATCTTCTGCTATAGCCTCGGGCCGACCAAAGCCTTGTGAGTGGATTTTGTAGACGGAAACTGAAAGAAGCCTGTCGCATATATGTATGTATATATATATATGTATGTGTGTTTGTTTGTGTGTCTATGTTTGTCCCCCTAGCATTGCTTGACAACCGATGCTGGTGTGTTTACGTCCCCGTCACTTAGCGGTTCGGCAAAAAGAGACCGATAGAATAAGTACTGGGCTTACAAAAAAAGAATAAGTCCCGGGGTCGAGTTGCTCGACTAAAGGCGGTGCTCCAGCATGGCCGCAGTCAAATGACTGAAACAAGTAAAAGAGTAAAAGAGTAAAAGAGAGTATGCAGTGAGACGAAAGTAATAATAACCAATTACTGATATTATTTTAAAAATTATAGTATTACGGAAACAACTCAGCACGGCTTTGTTCGATCGTTTAGCGAAGAATATATTAAACCGGACTTGTTGCAGTATTACTTTCTACTCTAGATACAAGGCTCCAATTTTTTTTTTTTTGTGGGGATACTCGATTAGATCGACCCCAGTACGCAACTAATGCTTAATCTATTGACCCCGAAAGGATGAAAGGTAAAGTCGACCCCGGCGGAATTTGAACTCAGAACGTAAAGACAGACGAAATACCTATTTCTTTATTATCCCAAAAGGGGCTAAACACAGAGCGGACAAACAAGGACAGACATAGGTATTAAGTCGATTACATCGACCCCAGTGCGTAACTGGTACTTAATTTATCGACCCCGAAAGGATGAAAGGCAAAGTCGACCTCGGCGGAATTTGAACTCAGAACGTAAAGACAGACGAAATACCGCTATGCATTTCGCCCGGTGGTGCTAACGTTTCTGCCAGCTCGCCGGCTTGGACTTTCTGCAGTACTGCGCAAAATTTGATTTGTTTTTGGTGGTAGTGTTGGTGGCAGGGGCGTCAGTTGTAGTAGTTGAGGTTGTAGTAGTGGTGTTGTTGTTGGCAGTTATGGTAGACGGCAAAACGATGATATCGTTGTTGTTGTTGTTGTTGTTGTTGTTGTTGGTGGTGGTGGTGGTGGTGGTGGTGGTAGCAATGGTAACCTTGTTGTTGTTGTTGTTGTTGGTGGTGGTGGTGGTGGTGGTGGTGGTGGTGGTGGTGACAGGGCTGTTAACGAAAGTAGTTGCAGCGTTCACTTCCACGTCACTCAGGTTTGTCTTTGATGTCTTCCTGCTCATGTCTGTTCTATTAGAATAGGTGCACGTGCAGGAGATCTTTTTTTTTCTCCTAGCGTTTCAAGGCTACGGAAATGCTGGTCCATGAAAGAATTTGACCAGCATTCGACAATAAAATTTCTCCAAATTTTTAATGTTGAGAAGAAAAATATATACAATTTAATTAGGGTTGAAACTGCCCCTAGGGGCCAATTTCTCCCTTGGCCCCTATCTATCTATCTATCTATCTATCTATCTATCTATCTATCTATCTATCTATCTATCTATCTATCTGTCTGTCTATCTATCTATCTATCTATCTATCTATCTATCTATCTATCTATCTATCTATCTATCTATCTATCTATCTATCTATCTATCTATCAGATTTTGGCTCGAAAATTCTCCCTTTAAGGATGAATTTTCGGATTTTAAAACTTTCTTTTAAATTTAGTTTTTTGGGGAAAATGGCTAGTCATTTTGAGACCAACAGCGTCTCTCTAATCAATTTCGACATTAAATTTCTTTCTCTACCAATAGCACTAGATAAGAAAGCAAGTATTCACTTTTCACACACACACACACATACACACAATTGAACTACAATGCTAACACACACAATGATACCAGCGTTCCTACCGAGCAAGTGGGAAAATAAAGCAAAGATAATGAATGTATGTCTAAAACAATGAACGTTGCTGCCACCACCACCACCACCACCACCACCACCGCCACCACCACCACCGCCACCGCCACCGCCGCCACCACTGCCACCACAACTGTCTCACCACTGTCACTCTATGAACAAACAAAACAAATTTGCTTTTGTTCGAGGCAAAGGATACGACTCGTCTCCTTTTAGACAAGAATTATTAGAATACAAGTCAATTTTAACCAAAGAAGAAAGAACCATAAAATTAAACACGCCAAAAAGACATTTTACAGGACATTTAAAAGAAAAAAAACATAATTTACAAAACACTAAGCACAAAATCAAGAAGACCGGAATATGCCACTCAGCAACGGTGGAGAAGTCCTTAAGGCCTATATGGCCTTTGTAATATATTTGAAAAATATATTACAAAGGGCAAAAGATTTGGCACTATCGAAGCAATGTTTGATACAGAGGAACAAGCAAAAGAACATTCCAAAACACCACTTTAATATGGGGAAATCATCATGATTCCTACATATCTTGGTCGTCGTGTGATGAAAATATAAATTAAAGATGTACTCTGAGATAGAAATACAATTGCTAGTGTCAGCCATCTGCACTGATTTCAAAGAGGCAATTAATATGCTAGAAATTGCCATCCTGTGGCAGCAAAACTGGGTTGGACAGGGGTTCGAGCACTTAATCCAAGCGGATCAAGAGATGATTGAACCTGTCCCTCACTTAGTAAAACTGCCGGATGACACAAACCTACATTTCGCCGTTGAAGGCAGAAGGCCACGTTGTCCCCTTTGTGGTTGCAAAAACCACCTCAATGTCGACTGCCAAACAGACACAACAACAACAAGAGCAACAACAACGAATAGAACAAAAACAACAACAAAAAGAAAAAAAACCAACAGCAAACCAGTACTGTTACCCATACCGCCATCAGCACAACTACAGCAGCAACAACAGATGAAACAGCTCCACCATCTAACTGCAGAAACTAACCTCTCCAAACAACTCAACCAACCCAACCAATCAACACTACCATCAGCAGATTTAACATCGACAGTAGAAGTAACACCATCATCATCACCATCGACAACAACAGCTACAGAAGCACCAAACTCAGAAAAGAAGGAAACGACTAACTCCTCATCTTCAACAATCTATTCATCACATCCCAACTGCCACCAACAAGCACTAACAACAACAACAACAACAACAACAACAACAACATCAACATTACCACGCACACAAATCGACACCAATACTCTTCCTCTCTCATATTCTGATTCCTCCGACATGTCGTCTGATGAAGGCGACACAGAACAATAGCAAATGACCACAGTGAGGAGAAGACAAAAAGGGGGAAAAAAGAATGATCACTTCATGAAACAAAGCAGGGAATTACACTACTCCCAATAACACAATTCCCTCACAGAGTAAGAATACCAGCACCAACACTACGAATACACAAACGCCAAGTGGCCCCATAATGCTAACTACAATCAATACGAACAATTTGGACCTGATGCAATTTATCAGATCTCACAATGACATCTCAGAGGCGGCGAATGTGCACATCACATCCGTCATCTACAACCGTCTGACCGTCGTGCCTTGTCTCGATCCTACCATCACGAAACTCGAAAACATACTCTTCCGATTTTTGTGGAGGGAAAGCGTTCCGAAGGTTTTGGCGATCCATTTGCTGTGAACATACGCTAAATGGAGGGCTGGATATGCCGTAGTTGATGATGCGCAGTGATGCGCTGAGTCTGCGACGTCTCCAGCATTTCATAGACGAACATAGTGTACAGGTGTGGTCCGCGTTTGTGAGACGCGCTTTTCCGCAGCTCGTTTCATTGACCGAAATGCAATCATGGATCTAGCAGAGACCGAGGCTGGGCGAATGTCGCCATGCTCACGAGCAGCTCTGTCACCTGGGCTCAAACTTTTGTGATTTCAATTCCGCCTAGGCGTTCTGTAGAGGATTACTGGAGGAGATGTGCGATGACGTTCTTGGGGTGACTCTGGGCGTCGACAAGGAATAACTGATTTGCCTCTTGAAGACCACTTTCGGGCCAGGACCTATGGACAATTTCTAGAGATCCCTGACCTGGCAGTGCTATCAGTGATCATCGCCCATTCGAGATTAGGTGTAGAGATACGGTTTAAGAAACACCAAGGCGACCTGTCCGATATGCGGTCAGAACGATGAAACCGTTCTGCATGCACTTGTGCAGTGTCCAAATATTTCAGAGCTGTGGGCCTAATTGAATGGCTGCTGCCACGTGTGGGACAAATCCGTTTGTCAGCAGAGTCTATCGTAAGTATTACTCCGCCACCTTCCTTTAACCGGAAAGGCCAGTCAGTTTTCATCGTACTGGTGGCTATGGCGGAAAAATGTGTAAGGTGGACGCGTTTGAAAGGTGTAGGGACAAATACTTTTCTCTCTGGCCAACCTCTAATGAACTTTTTCAAGTATTATTTGAAAATGAAGATAAGAGTAGAGAGGGAAGTTTTGTCTAATGGAAGATTTAATAAAAGATGGGTGAATGTAGCAAAGATGGTACGCATGAATGACAGATGCACTTTGAGCATAAACCTATAAATCCAAAAGAGAAAGGGCGCTATGCTCTTATGTTTTTTCCAAGGTTACCGTGGTTTTATCTTCCTAGGTTTTTTTTTCCACAGATAAACCTAGTCAGTGTTATATTTCTCCCCCTTTTGGGAATTGCTCTTGTTAAAACGTTACCTTGTTATCTATTTGTCTACATGTCCCAAAACTTTTTCGATCCCTATTGATCGGTTTTGAAAAGAAAAATTCTACCTTTTATGGCCCCCGCCGTGTTTGGCACTGCGTGGTTTAATAAATGTATATATGTATGTATGTATGTATGTATGTATGTATGTATGTATGTATGTATGTATATATCTATCTATCTATCTATCTATCTATCTATCTATCTATCTACCTATCTATCTATCTATCTATCTATCTATCTATCAAATGTATCTGGTGGACGCGTCTGAAAGGATTGGAGACAAACACTTTCCTCTCTGGTCAATCTCTCATCAACTTCTTCAAGTACCACTTGAAAAGGAAAGTGAGAGTAGAGAGGCAAGTTTTGTCTAGCGAATGTTTTAAAAAAAGATGGGTGAATGTAGCAAGAATGGCACGTATGAATGACGAAGCCACCTTGAGCATGATCCTATGAACCCAGAAATTGAAAACAGAGAGTTGCTTATTCGCAAAAAAAAAAAAAAGAAATATAACATGTGACTCCATTGACCGAGGTTACCGTGTCTTTTCCGTAGGCTTTTCTTTCCACGGGTAAACCTCACCTGTCCTCCCCTTTACACTTCATATTGACATTTCTGTGATAACGATCCCTATTGATCATTTTTTTTTCCTCTCCCCCTTTTTTTTTTAACCCCCCTTTTTTTGTCCTCTTTCTCTCCTTTTACGATCCCTTTTGATCGAAACTCCCCCCTCCTTTTTTTTTTAAACCTTCAAAAGAAAAGCTCTACCTTGTAATTTGTTCTATCTGTGTACAGCCCTGTGTGGCTAATAAAGAAACATATCTATCAGTCTGTCCATCTGTCTGTCTCTCTGCCTGTCTATCTATCTATCTATCTATCTATCTATCTATCTATCTATCTATCTATCTATCAGTCTGTCTATCTGTCTG
>NW_021826564.1:0-12548 GCF_006345805.1 Octopus sinensis | reverse complement strand
CAATAGCATGTGAAGACGCAGGCTGGAAAGTGGAACATTTTCCTCTCGAAATCGGATGTAGAGGGTTTGTTGGACACAGCGTGAGACGACTGTTGTTATCGCTAGGCCTAACTAATCGTAAAGTCAATACCACCATGACTGATATCCAATCTACAGTGGAGAAGGCTAGCCACTGGATTTGGTTAAAAAGAGACGATGAGCGATGGCTAGAAGTATATTGCGTTTAACTTTATAACCAGCTGATCTAGCAAGCGGGGCCTCATATCAGTGAGGGGGGCCGGTGTGCATTGATGCCGTCGAGAGGTCGGCCCCGAAACGGCGCGCATACTCTCCTGATGACCCATACACTTGCTAGCTTCCGGTATACGGAGCTTTTAACTGGTAGCACTTGCATGTGCAAGTTGTTTGCAAGACATATATATATTCAAATAAATTCTCTCTCTCTGATCCACAGATCCAGTTCACAGATCCTTGATGATCCTACTAATAGACAGTAAAGACACACGAAACCTAGAAAAAAACCTCTATGAATAAATTATGAAAATGTCCCGCCCTGTGATTTTTATTTGTTCCTCAAGATGAAGGAGTTGAAGGGGACTGTAACAGGGGTTTTGGAGACACTCCCTTTCAGATGAGATTTCAGCTTAGGTCTGTAGATTACTTTTCGAAAGCTGCACCGTGAGAGGTTCCACAGTTTAATGTGCCCCTTGGTTATCCAAACGATAATCGATGCGAGATGAAGAACTGATTTTAGTATAAGTCATTTACGCAATTCGGTAGCTTAATAACACCTACGTTTGATAGGTCTTAAGACGTCAGTAGTAATACTGTTTGGAAACATGGCGGTTCTGTCCACTGACATGACACAGATTCCTCTGTCTGTCAAGCATCATGTCTATGTTACCGTTGGTGAATGAATGAGGTTCAAACTAAGACTACGCCTGTCATATTGTTTCCTATGGCTTCAACTCAATGCGAAAATTGAATGAAGTATGGGTGCTATGCCTTGCCAAAGTGCAATCAGTGTTTGGTCCAGTGAAATATTTTATCCATATTAAGCATACCCAAACCCTAATCCTATATTTAGAGGCTGTTCCCCATTCTATCGCATATAGTATACTCTCTCAAAGCACACATATTCATAACTGGGCATAATTCGCTATGGAATACGAGTTCATAACATGCACCTTAATTTCACAAAGTGTTTTAGCTATCGAAGTAGCCGCGAGTTGACATTGACATCCTTTCGTATTGCCCACCCTTGTATCTAACTATCACAACCAACGCTCGGTTGATACTTTATTTAAAGTTCAGTAGACTGATGCAACGTGATATGAAATGACTTGATCTAAGTAATAACGTCACTTATTTCAGGAATTGATCCCGGGATATTATGATCATCAGCTGAACTTCCAAAACATGTATGCCATATAACTTCATACATGCTCCACCACACAATTTTCTTGAGATACTCCGAGCAGAAATTGAAATCAAGTCCTCATATACAACAACAAGCTATAGAAGAGTACCTCTCTATTAAATAATTTTGCTGAATTCAAATGCGGAATCCATTTTTTAGGATTACGTCTAGATTTCAAGATACCCAAACCCTCAATTTTCACTATTTTCCTCATATTTCAGGGAAATATATTGGGAAATGTAGTACGAATGTCTATTATGGTTTATCGATTATTTTATTAAAGGTCTGGTTTAAACATCGGGTAATGAAATAATGGCCGTAGCGAGGATTAGTCCCAGGGTATTTTAATGTGAATGAACAGACTTTAGTTCAGCCGGAGAAAATCAACCAACATCCACTTCTTATCAAGGCAGATTGCAATTAAATACGATGCTGGGCTATTGAGCTTCAGCACTAAAGAAAACCATTCAAACACAAATTCATGAAAAAATAGGCATGAACAATAAATGTAAAATGTCTGTAGAAATTTAGAGATATTTGCTAGCTTTTCAGTAGAAGTTCAAGAAATCCTAGCTTTGAAGACAATGCAATTTCTATGTATATTAGTACATTCTTCATAAGCTGGTTTATTCGAAAACAAAACAAAGACATTCTGTGGATCCAGTATCTTACAATTCTGATGTGATCGTATTAAATTTATGTCCTTTTCGGATTCTGTGTGTCAAAAGACTCCCAGTTCGTCTCCAGTTATTTCGTTCGCCTGACGATATTTCCAAAGTATTGTCTTGAATAAAGTTCAAATTGTTTATACACCAAGAACGGGGATTTATATTTTCATACCATTGAATTCTGACAGATTTCATATTTTCTTTCGAATAGGAGTAAAGCAGGCTTGAAACCGATTCACAGGATGACCAAGTCTAGAGGGAAGGAGAAAAGATGGTATTCTTCAACTGAAGAATGTTTAAGACAATATGGACTTCACTAAAGGCACTTAAAATTACTAGGTGGCGGTTTTGAACAGATATGTGGTTTAAGACTACCATTGAAATAGGCCATTAGAGACAGAGAAAGGATACAGCAAAGCCGTGGATATGGTGTTGAAACACGGCCATTTGTAATGGGCTGAAGATTAGACAAGTGTCCTTCACAATCTTACTTGTAAACTTACACTTCGCTGAGCATTATTAGCAGTGAAGATCTTTCTTGGCGAAAGTAGATCCTTTGCATAGCTAGTACGGTATTTTAATGTCCAATCATTCTCCTTGCAGCCAAAACTTCAGACCATTTACAATGCTCAAATGAAGCACACAATGAAGAAATCTTTCTACATCTGGAACGGTGATACATATCCGGGATTGCATCGAAAGAAGGGTGACGTGGATAAATTTTACTCTATCCCTAACAGACATACTCTAACAGCTATCTCGCAGGCAGGATATCTCTTCTCTTTGTTTTGCCACTATCACTGTCATGCTACAGATTCTTGTAGGAGTTCGCTGAGCTCTTGACCCCACCAAGCATGTACTACCGACTCACTCGTCTATTTCTTTGCTCCTCGATCTTAAACCTCAGTTCGTTTTCAGTATGAACCACAGTGCTAAACACTTCAACCCATTCATCATTCCTGTAAATGTTGGACTGTAGAAGCTTAAACGGAACGTTCATGGTATCTATCTCAGATTTCATTCAATTCGCGCTTAAATTATGAAAGATGAAAATATCTAACTTATTAAACAGAACATTGATTTTGCTATTCCACATCTTCAGATTTACGAGGTTTAAGGAATAACATAAATAAATCTTTGCTATTTGCTTTACATTAGGATTTCTCAAATGGTCAAAACGTTCCAAATTTGTTGACAAATGGGACTGATCGAATGAATCGATCCACTTTAGTATTTGAATATTTGAAGTGATTAATGCTGTGATGCAAGCCATTTAATTGGAAATAATTGCTTAGAACATAAATTAGTTCTTATGATTTTCATGAGCATCTAATAATAATTCTGCTTATTCCTCCGTCAGTAGGAATCAGCAGAATTCTTTTTAGATAATAATAGCGCATCTGTAACACTTTTACAAAATGAATTGAAGGGAAATGCGAAGAGCGAGAGAAAAGATGGAGTAGAGGGAAAAAGCGGGTAAGGTGAAGAGCGAGAGAAAAACAGGCAGAGAGAAAAGGAGGGAGAGAAAAAGAGGGTAAGAGAAGCGTCTATGACGTGTGGTAGGGGGAACGTAATAGTTATTACGAGGTTAAAATGTTAGTTGAAGGTAGTGATATAGAGGAGAGTGAGAAACAGAATTGTAGCAGAGGATCGATGTTCTGATGGTGAGATTAAAGAAAGGCAGAGAAAGAGAGAGAGAGAGAGAGATGATGATGATGAATGTGTTGGTGGTGTTAGTGGTGGTGGTGGAGGTTGCGTTGGTGAGTGTATGTGAAGAGTGTAATGTTTTTAATTGATATATTTTTTAATACCACCTATTACTTAAAGCATGCGCATAAGTGCAATCGTCTGCTCGCTTGAAAAATGTTATTTGTTTATAAACCAAAGATGAGAGACGATGTAAGCGAACAACAGAAAGAATGAAACCAAATGGGCAATGGCACCAAGAGAAGCAGAGGGTCTTATCCAGAAGGACTGAAGGTGTTTTAAAACGACAATTATGTAGAATATACAATTTATAAAGGAGCGCTAATTTTTATGTCTCCATATAAACTTACAACCATCTAAAAACTTTCGCATTTGCCGCGGAATTGCTACGGGTGCTGCTAGTGTATTAAAGAATTACTCTGTTTATGCTGCTCCATCTCTCCAGACGTGAAATCTTTTAAAAACACTTAAAAATTACATAAGTTTTCAGGTGAATCGAGACATATTCATCAGCAGAAACTTCACCTGAACTTGCATAATTCTTTAGGACTAATAATTGATATGTGTTTATTGTTTGTGATGGTGTAAATTTCACTTATGACATTCTATTACAAATAAAATTTTCATAAGTTGCTCATACAACACTTTTTCGCATTCTTCATTTAAGTATTTTAAGAATTTGACAGTTTGAGCGAATCTCTTTATTATCTGCACTTTAAACCATCAGTATAACCTTTTAATTGCATAAATAATTATTTCTTCTCTCTCTGTCTCTGTCTCTCTCAATATATATATATATATATATATATATATAGGCGTAGAAATGGCTGTGTGGTAAGTAGCTTGCTTACGAACCACATGGTTCCGTTTTCAGTCCCACTGTGTGGCACCTTAGGCAAGTGTCTTCTGCTATAGCCTCTGGCTAACCAGACTTGTGAGTAGATTTTGTAGACGGAAACTGAAAGAAGCCCTTCGTATATAAGTATATATATATATATATATACATATATATATATATATATATATATATATATATATATATATACATATATATATGTGTGTGTGTGTGTGTATATATGTTTGTGTGCCTGTGTTGTCTCCCCAACATGGCTTGACAACCGATGGTGGTGTGTTTACATCAACGTAACTTAGCGGTCCGGCAAAAGAAACCGATAGAATAAGTACTAGGCTTACAAAGAGTAAGTCCAGGGGTCGATTTCATAGATGTTTCTTTATCTCTCTCCCCTTAATGTCACTCTCTTTATAAAATTGATCAGTGCGTCCAATTTCAGCAAAATCCGAAGAAAAATGGTAAGGTTATATCATAAAACAGAATCCATGTGACCATTTACACGAAAATATCCCATTGACACTTAAATCTCAGTACATTATATGAATAACGGATGTTTCATACGTCGAAGTGCTCACGGTTTAAATTTTCTTCAAAATAAGTTCATTATTTTATTGTGAATGATTTGAGGATTTCCGCCTCTCACTAGTTTAATTTTAATTATTTTACATGTCTCCGACATTAAACTTTACCGAAAAGTCAAAGTTCATCAAAATCGGATGAATTCTGTAAAAGTTACTGTATAAAATATTAATCCTATGCGTGATTGCATGCAAAAAGCTTATTGATTTCTTAAAATTCCCACTCACGCGCAGATATCGATTCTTTGTCAACTCTTGATGCTGGCATCAACTGATACACATGAACTATAATCACGTGTAAAATTTCTACAAAATCGATTAGAATGTGTCTAAGTAAATGCTTATTTGCATTTATGTCTATTTCAAGCCATTTTGAATTAAATAGATACCTTTAGCCTCTCCTCCACCAAAAATTTACCTCTATCTCAAATTTCATTAAAATCGGATAAAAAATATGAAATTTACGGCCAAATATACAGCCCCTACGGGTATTTGGACGCTAAACACCTATTGATTTTAGAAAACCACTGTTCAGGCGCAATTAGCGATTTTTTCCAACGTCATATACTGAGATCAACTTCTGCCCGTCAGCCTCGATCACTCATCGATTTTCATCAAAGTCGGACAAATAATGTAAAAGCTGCAGGAAAAATAACATCGTTATGAGAATATGAAAGGTTACCGAACAAACTATTTAAAATGTCGCCATTGTTCTCAAATAACGTTTCACTTTTCGTTTGAAAAGAAAGAAAGAGTGGTTTATAATGGTGGTCGCTGAATTCCCAAATTTTTCATTTAAAACTTTTTTAAATGCGTCGTTCAAAAGCATTGGCCAAAATCGGTACCGATTGGGATTGGGGATTTGAAAAAAAGATCAACACATTAAAACAATTTTTAAAGAGCTTCCTGCCATCATCTGCAACGTTGAGGTGGAAAAAAATGGAAAATCCTCACCAGAACGTAGAAAAGGTATCTTCCACGAGTGAAGTGGAAGATAGTTGTAGTAGTAGTAGTAGCTTTCACCTGAGATTATTATGTGAGTGCGTATTAGTTCACACGCGCGTATATGGTGTGCGTCTGTAGAATCTAGTAGTTGTGTACGCGTGCCTGGGTCTTTGTATATTATCATATACTGAGGGATGTGTGTAGAGAGAGAAGAGTTGAGAAAATTTATGACTTATAAACGATAAGGAAAACAGGTTGGGAATTAAAAAAATGAAACAATAAAATATTTTATGTAAAATATTTATCTAGAAGAACGTTATAAAGGTTGCCGGTCTTGACGGCTTTGAAGAGAATTTCAGAGTATTTTCTAAGACTCACGAAAATAATATAAATTTTAGTTAGGTGGGGTTTGATTGTTATTTTTCTGGGTTTAAATGTGATGTCTTTAATGAGATTGGTAAGATCTTGTTCGAAATTATCTAAGTTACGCTTACGAAGTGCATATATAACGTTTGTCTCTTAGTCTGCGAATTATCTTACATTCAAAAACATATAATACGTATGTATATATTGGTATATTGAAATGGGAAAAAATGTATATATGTATATTTGTGCGTATATGTATGTATGCATATAAATATGTTCGTTACCAATATGTATGAAGAATAATATTGACATAACTATAATAACTCTATGATATATTGATAAACCGATATTGATTGTAAAATTAATATACTTATATCTTTCATAAACATCTTTTTATATATTATATTATATTCTATATTTTATTTTTCATATACTATCAGTTGTAAATAGCAGAATGCACCTAATCTAATATTAATAATAATAATATTAGTAATAACTGAGTATTATATGTACTTATGGATGTAGATGTGTATGTATGTTTCAGTATATATTTATATATATAGAGTGGATGTATACTCACAACATGAGGGGTAAACAGCGGTGGTGTAATTCCCCTACGGGTGAGTCACGTTATGTTGACAGTATGCAACCACTCCTTCGCTCCACCACCGCTCATGTCTCTTTGAGACATTTAGAAATTTAATATTTCCAATTTATATATATGTATGTCTATATATACATATATATATATATATATATATATATATATACTCGTTACTTGTTTCAGTCATTTGACTGCGGCCATGCCGATGGACCGCCTTTAATCGAGCAACTCGACCCCGGACTTATTCTTTGTAAGCCCAGTACTTATTAGATCGGTCTATTTTGCCGAACCGCTAAGTGAGGGGACATAAACACACGAGTATCGGTTGTCAAGCGATGTTGGGGGACAAACGCAGACATACAAACACACGCGCACACAAACACACACACACATACACATATATATATATATATTATATATATATATAATATATATATTATATATATATATATATACATATATACGTCGGGCTTTTTTCAGTTTCCATCTACCAAATACACTCACAAGGTTTTGGTCGGCCCGAGGCGATTGTAGAAGATACTTCCCCAAGGTGCCACGCAGTGGGACTGACCCGGAACCATGTGGTTGGTAAACAAGCTACTTACCCCACAGCCACTATATATATATAATTATGTATAACCATATATGTATGTATATATATATATAGACACACATATATATAATATATATATATAATATATATATATATATATATATTCAAATGTGTGTATTTTGTTTATTTTAAATTCATATTTGTATTTATTATTGTACATGATAATCTCTGAGGAAACCTGGAGATATATACAAGTTCCTCATTTTCATCTGCCTATTACCTAATACACTTGATTAATAAAGGCAGAATGAGATACTTTTATCTATGGGCTGAAACAGCTGCAAGTTATTTTACTAATTTATATTCATGTTGTTCAATAATTACTTGTATCCTTTTCTTATATGCTATATGTAAGTATGTTATTATAATTATGTATGTTATTATAATTAGTCTAGTGTTCGATTCGACACTCTTCCAGCAGCTCCTGCAACCAAGCTGGTGCCAAACGTAATGCTCTGCACTCCTTTGGACTATGTCAGCAAGGTCGAGAGAGGAATCCTGACGATTGGGCAACCAGGATTTTCATATTTCTAGCCCAGGCCTGCGCAAAACTGGAGAGGACACATCAGTGCTGCTGTAAAAAGTGGCAGAAATAACACGGGAGGTAACAGTCACGAGTGATAAGTCCATTCAGATTGGCGTAAGATATGGAAGCCACGGGACACCTCTGACGGTGGGGTGGACCTCCATGTCCCATTGGTTAGCTACTGCCTACCTGAAGCTAGGCAGCTCCCAGTTAATAAGTTGCTGACTCGCCACAGGCCGCCTGTTTCATTGGGTTCTTGGAGCTAAGAGTTTCACTTGAAAAACGGCCTGCAACCTCTGCACCAGGCAAACAACTAAAAGACAAGAAACCACCAGTCCTGCGGTTAGCAAGCTGGAATGTCAGGACCATGTGCCCTGGAATATCTGATGACCTACTCAGGGTTGAAGACACAAGAAAGACAGCCATCATTGACCGTGAACTAGAGAGGCTTAACATAGACATTGCTGGGTTGCAGGAGCCAAGACTCCCCTCAAACGGGAAAGTCAAAGAACAGGATTTCACCTTCTACTGAGCATCTATGCTCCCACTCTCTACGGGTCAGAGGAGACCAAGGACCAGTTCTACAAAGATCTCAACTGTGTCATTTAAAATATACCAACAAATGAAAACATCTACCTTCTGGGAGATTTTAACGCTCGCGTTGGATCTGACCATGATTCGTGGCCCATTTGTGTTGGATACACTGATATTGGCAACATGAATGACAATGGTCAGAGACTACTAGAAATTTGCACATACCAAAACCTGTGCATCACCAACACATTCTTCGCCAACAAGACATCCCACAAGGCATCTTGGAGACATTCAAGATCTCACCACTGGCATCAGCTGAATCTCATCATCGCACGAAGATCCTTTCTGAATTCTGTTCAACTGACCCGTAGTTACCACAGCGCAGATTGTGTCACACAGATCACTCACTAATTAGAAGGAGGGTGAGGATCCTGCCTAAAAAAGTCCATCACTCCAAGAAAATGTGCCGACCACGCATTAACACTGCCAGAACCTCGGACCCTACACTGCGAAAATGTTTTGCTGTTTCTATCAAGGTTGCCCTCAGTAGCTGCCCAACCTCCTCTGCTGAAAGTAGGTGGAATTATATCAGGAAAGCTTTGTATACCACATCAATAGATACTTTCGGCATGAGAGAAAGGCAAAATCCAGATTAGTTCAGTGCTGGGCTCTCAGCTGGGAACAGTTATCGAAGCAAAGCGTGCAGCTCTGATGCAATACAAGAGTGATTCTTCTACAAAATCACTCGAAGAACTTAGAAAGGCAAGAAATATAACCCAACTGACAGCCAGACACTGTGCAAATAGGTATTGGCAGAAAATCTGTCAGAGTATCCAGTCAGCTACTGACAGTGGCGATACCTGGTTTGAAGAAGGCCCTCGGTCCATCCGCAACTAGTCAGCCCCTCTGAAATCAACTACTGGAGATCTCATCAAGGACCAAAGGAAGCAAATGGATAGATGGGTTGAGTACTACCAGGATCTCTACTCACGGGAGACCACGGTAGCTGAGACTGCAATCGAGAGTGTCAAGATCTTGCAAGTCATGTGCGAACTTGACAGTCCGCCATCTATAGAAGAGCTATAGACGCCCTAGCAAGGGTATTGACACCTTAGCAAGTAGCAAGTCTCCGGGAAATGACGACATCCTCTCAGAGATCATCAAAGCCGGAAAAACCACAATCCTGCTTCGGTTACCCTCAGAGCTTCTGTGTCTGTGCTGGGAAGACGGTACAGTCCCTCAAGATATGCGGGATGCTAACATCATTACTCTTTACAAACCAAAGGTGACCGTGTTGATTGTAACAATTACCGTGGAATATCTCTTCTAAACACTGTTGGAAAGATCTTTGCTCGCGTTATCCTGTCCAGGCTACAACTGCTTACTTCTCGAATTTATCCGAAATCGCAGTGTGGCTTTAGAAGAAGCAGATCAACTATTGACATGATATTCTCCATACGCCAACTTCAGAAGTCCAGAGAGCAGAAATGCCATTATATATGGCCTTCATTGATCTGACAAAGGACTTTGACTTGGTAAGTAGGAAGGGCCTCTTCATCCTGCTCCAAAAAATCGGATGTCCACCAAAGCTGCTGAGGATCATCAAATCTTTCCATGATGATATGCAAGGCACCATACAGCACAATGGATCATCAGCCGCCTTCCAAATAAAAAACGGGGTAAAGCAAGGTTGTGTCCTTTTTCCTACATATTTGGCACCTTCTCGATGCTGCTCTCACATGCCTTTCAGACATCAGATGATGGAGTGTTTCTGCAGAGTAGAAGTGACGGGAAGCTGTTCAATCTCTCGCGCCTGCGTGGCAAGACTAAAATCAGAAACGTCCTGATCAGGGAGATGCTATTTGCTGATGATGCCGCTCTAGTATCACACACAGAAGAAGCATGTAACGACTTTGGCTTAGCTATCAGCCTTAAGAAGATCAACATCATGGGTCAGGCTACATTGGACATCACAAACATATATATTGGAGATTACAGATTACAGGAGGGGGAGAAGTTTACCTATCTCGGATCTACCGTCACCTACAACCTATCCCTTGACGCTGAGCTCAATATATGCATTGGCGAGGCAGCTTCTGTGATGGCCCAACTCTCCAAACGGGCATGGGACAACAATAAGCTGACCAAGAACACAAGAATGAAGATTTAACAGGCATATGTACTTAGCCCTCTACTATATGAAAGTGAGACTTGGACGACATACACACGCCAAGAGCGTCGCCTAAATATCTTTCAGATGCGCTGCCTCCGGAAAATCCGTTGCATCAAATGGCAGAATTATGTTCCCAACAAAGATGTCCTCAGGCAAGCAGGAATACCAAGCATGTTTGCACTCCTCACACAAAGACGTATGAGATGTCTTGGAAATGTTAGCCGTATGGAAGATGGCAGAATCCCCAAGGACATACTCTACGGAGAGCTTGCTAGGGGCACTAGGTCTGTGGGAAGACCGTTCTTACGATTCAAGGATGATTACCAAAGGGACATGAAAGCCTACAACATCAATATTAGCTACTGGGAAGCAGTTGCCAGCAACCGTGGACTTTGGCGACGTACCGTAAAAGAGGGAACACAAAGGAGTGACATAGAGAGAAAGGAGAAATGGAAAGACAAGAAAAGACGTCAACAAGAAACTATGACATTATAACCACTCAGGAAAAATCTTAGCTACATTTGCGGTGCCTGCCGGAGGGAGTGTTTGTCCAGGATAGGACTACACAGCCACAGCAGGAGATGTATTAGGATATGAAATGTAAAAGCCGGACTAGATTATTTTATGCGCAACTCCATTGTCTCCCGAGACAAAAATGATGCCAACAACAATTATAATTATCAGTTTAACAAATAAATAAGTAAATATTTTTAATTTCCTAAAGTTGATGAACCAACTATTGTTCTCCTCCATTTTCTTACTTGCTATATATATATATATATATATATATATATATATATATATATACATATATGTATGTATATATATATGAGGGGGCAAAACTATAGGAATATTTGTTGTTCACAATGCACCACAATTTGAAAAAGTTGTAATTGGTTTTAAATAACCTTATTTACATACATACCAAACTAGTTTCAACAATATTTTTGATGTATTAATGGCAAAAATTTAAAATAATGAACGAGAAACAATATGTTTCAATGTTTACAAGTTTCAGTAATATGAAATATGATTTAAATATTCATAACATTCAATAATATATAAGATGTGGAAGATCTTGTTTGAATGCATAAAATTCAAAAAATCGATAAGAAATGTGTATCATCAGAGTTTTGACCATACAGGGTAAAGAAGGAGGAAAACAAGGGAGAAACTGAGATAGTGGAAAAAAGGAAATCTTTGAGCACAATCCCTGTGAATCATTTTCCGTCGTGTGCAAGGACTTTTGCTTGTAACGGCGTTTTTTGGAATTGGATGTATTTACAATTTTTTCCGTGAACCGATCTGATATTTGCTTCATTGAATTATAGGTGACGTCTAATTTTTCTGGTGGGCAAGGTTGTGGTTCTGCCTGATGGGCTTCCCTGTGGGGACGGGCATAAGCCATTCCAGTTGGTTTGATTGTCTTAAAGCGTTCGGTTCTGATCAGATGTAAAATTTCAATGATTTATGTGACATCAGCAACTGGTGTTTATATGGTGGTATTGTATGGCGATTTGGATTTGCTATTTCGAAACCCGCGTTGAAGACTGGTACTAAA